>NW_025533878.1:290000-322500 GCF_020615455.1 Coregonus clupeaformis | reverse complement strand
AGAGGAGGAGAGAGGGAAGGAGAGAGGGGAGGAGAGAGGAGGAAAGAGGGGAGGAGAGAGGGAAGGAGAGAGGGAAGGGGAGAGGGAGGAGAGAGGGAAGGAGAGAGGGGAAGGGGAGAGGGGAGGAGAGAGGGGAGGAGAGAGGGGAGGAGAGAGGGAAGGAGAGAGGTGAAGGAGAGAGGTGAGGAGAGAGGGAAGGAGAGAGGTTAAGGAGAGAGGGGAGGAGAGGAGAGAGGGGAGGAGAGAGGTGAAGGAGAGAGGGGAGGAGAGAGGGAAGGAGAGAGGGGAGGAGAGAGGGAAGGAGAGAGGGAAGAGAGAGGGAAGGAAAGAGGGGAGGCGAGAGGGGAGGAGAGAGGTGAGTAGAGAGGGGAGGAGAGAGGGAGGAGAGAGGGAGGAGAGAGGGAAGGAGAGAGGGAAGGGAGAGGGAGGAGAGAGGGAGAGAGAGGGGAGGAGAGAGGGAAGGAGAGAGTGAGGAGAGAGGGGAGGAGAGAGGGGAGGAGAGAGGGAGGGAGAGGGGAGGAGAGAGGGAAGGGGAGAGGGGAGGAGAGAGGGGAGGAGAGAGGGGAGGAGAGGTGAAGGGGAGAGGTGAAGGAGAGAGGTGAGGAGAGAGGGGAGGAGAGGAGAGAGGGGAGGAGAGAGGTGAAGGAGAGAGGGGAGGAGAGAGGTGAAGGAGAGAGGTGAAGGAGAGAGGGTAGGAGAGAGGGAGGAGAGAGGGAAGGAAAGAGGGGAGGAGAGAGGGGAGGAGAGAGGTGAGTAGAGAGGGAGGAGAGAGGGAGGAGAGAGGGAGGAGAGAGGGAAGGAAAGAGGCGAGGAGAGAGGGAAGGAGAGAGGGAAGGGGAGAGGGGAGGAGAGAGGGGAGGAGAGAGGGAGGAAAGAGGCGAGGAGAGAGGGAAGGAGAGAGGGAGGAAAGAGGGGAGGAGAGAGGGAAGGAGAGAGGGAAGGGGAGAGGGGAGGAGAGAGGGGAGGAGAGAGGGGAGGAGAGAGGGAAGGAGAGAGGTGAAGGAGAGAGGTGAGGAGAGAGGGAAGGAGAGAGGTGAAGGAGAGAGGGGAGGAGAGGAGAGAGGGGAGGAGAGAGGTGAAGGAGAGAGGGGAGGAGAGAGGGAAGGAGAGAGGGGAGGAGAGAGGGAAGGAGAGAGGGAGGAGAGAGGGAAGGAAAGAGGGGAGGAGAGAGGGGAGGAGAGAGGTGAGTAGAGAGGGGAAGAGAGAGGGGAGGAGAGAGGGGAGGAGAGAGGGAGGAAAGAGGCGAGGAGAGAGGGAAGGAGGGAGGGAAGGGGAGAGGGGAGGAGAGAGGGAGGAAAGAGGCGAGGAGAGAGGGAAGGAGAGAGGGAAGGGGAGAGGGGAGGAGAGAGGGGAGGAGAGAGGGGAGGAGAGAGGGAAGGAGAGAGGTGAAGGAGAGAGGTGAGGAGAGAGGGGAGGAGAGAGGGGAGGGAGAGGGGAGGAGAGAGGGAAGGGGAGAGGGAGGAGAGAGGGGAGGAGAGAGGGAGGAGAGAGGGAGGAGAGGTGAAGGAGAGAGGTGAAGGAGAGAGGTGAGGAGAGAGGGAGGAGAGGGAGAGGAGGAGAGAGGTGAAGGAGAGAGGGGAGGAGAGAGGGGAGGAGAGAGGTGAAGGAAAGAGGTGAAGGAGAGAGGGAGGAAAGAGGGGAGGAGAGAGGGAAGGAGAGAGGGGAGGAGAGGTGAAGGAGAGAGGGGAGGAGAGGTGAAGGGGAGAGGGGAGGAGAGAGGGAAGGAGAGAGGTTAATTAGAAAGTTGAAGGAGAGAGGTGAAGGAGAGATGGGAGGAGAGAGGGGAGGAGAGAGGGGAAGTAGAGAGGTGAAGGTTAGAGGGGAGGAGAGAGGGAAGGAGAGAGGGGAGGAGAGAGGGGAGGAGAGAGGGGAGGAGAGAGGGGAGGAGAGAGGGGAGGAGAGAGGAGGAAAGAGGCGAGGAGAGATGGAAGGAGAGAGGGAAGGGGAGAGGGGAGGAGAGAGGGGAGGAGAGAGGGAAGGAGAGAGGGGAGGAGAGAGGAGGAGAGAGGGAAGGAGAGAGGTGAAGGAGAGAGGGAGAGAGAGGGGAGGGAGAGGGAGGAGAGAGGGAAGGAGAGGGGAGGAGAGAGGGAGGAGAGAGGGGAGGAGAGGTGAAGGAGAGAGGTGAGGAGAGAGGAAGAGGAGAGAGGGGAGGAGAGAGGTGAAGGAGAGAGGGGAGGAGAGAGGGAGGAGAGAGGGGAGGAGAGAGGGAGGAGAGAGGTGAAGGAGAGAGGGAGGAAAGAGGGGAGGAGAGAGGGGAGGAGAGAGGTGAAGGAGAGAGGTGAAGGAGAGAGGGAGGAAAGAGGGGAGGAGAGGAGAAGGAGAGAGGGGAGGAGAGGTGAAGGAGAGAGGGGAGGAGAGAGGTTAATTAGAAAGTTGAAGGAGAGAGGTGAAGGAGAGATGGGAAGAGAGAGGGGAGGAGAGAGGTGAAGGAGAGAGGTGAAGGAGAGAGGGAAGGAGAGAGGGGAGGAGAGAGGGAGGAAAGAGGGGAGGAGAGAGGGGAGGAGAGAGGGGAGGAGAGAGGTGAAGGAGAGAGGTGAAGGAGAGAGGGAAGGAGAGAGGGGAGGAGAGAGGGAGGAAAGAGGGGAGGAGAGAGGTGAAGGAGAGAGGGGAGGAGAGAGGGGAGGAGAGAGGGAAGGAGAGAGGGGAGGAGAGAGGTGAAGGAGAGAGGGGAGGAGAGAGGGGAGGAGAGAGGGAAGGAGAGAGGGGAGGAGAGAGGTGAAGGAGAGAGGTGAGGAGAGAGGGGAGGAGAGAGGGAAGGAGAGAGGGGAGGAGAGAGGTTAATTAGAAAGTTGAAGGAGAGAGGTGAAGGAGAGATGGGAGGAGAGAGGGGAGGAGAGATGGGAAGTAGAGAGGTGAAGGTTAGAGGGGAGGAGAGAGGGAAGGAGAGAGGGGAGGAGAGAGGGGAGGAGAGAGTGAAGGAGAGAGGGGAGGAGAGAGGGGAGGAGAGATTAATATCATCTTAATGAGTCAGAGTACTGTTTGTTCTCTCCCTCCAACAACCAGGAGGATTGGGACTTTACTCTGGTTAAGAAGGAGGGGGTTGGAGCGAGGTTGGGGGGGTGAAGAGAGAGGGGGGCTGTGAGAGGGGAGGGGGGTGAAGAGAGGAGGGTGGGTGGGTGGTGGGTTGAGAGAGAGTGGGTGGGTGAGTGGTAGATATATACTGACAGATGGCTAATGTAGCCCCCCCCCGATACTATAATTACCCATCCCACACCATACACTCCCATAAACCTTCACTCCACACACACCTCCCCAAACACACTCTGACCCCAACCTCCTCCTCTATTGTTGTCAAACACCACCCCTGAACCACACACACACAGCTACACACCCACCACACACACACACACAGCTGCTCCCTGCCCTGTTCGAGGGGACATAAGGACAACAAGGGAAATTCTCCCTGGTGAGGACAAAAGCTATTTTAAACTTAGGGGTTAGGTTTAGGTTTAGGTTTAGGTTTAGGTTTAGGTTTAGGTTTAGGTTTAGCGTTAAGGTTAGGTTTAGGTTAAGGTTAAGGTTAAGGTTTAGGTTCAGGGTTAAGGTTAGGGTTAGGATTAGGATTAAGATTAGGTTTAAGGTTAGGGGAAACTCTTCCTGGGGTCCAAACAGGAAACAACCAATAAAATACATAATGTACATTTCATAGCACTTCATTTACATGACAATTCAGCCATTCAGCAGACGCTCCTATCCAGAGAGACCCACAGCTAGTGCATTCATCTTAAGATAGCAAGGAGAGACAGCCACATATCACAGTCGTATCTCAACCACGTATCACATAGATAATACAATACAAATTACAAAAACATTTCTGTGTGTCTCTTCACAGTTCCCGTCGTGCTGTAAGGTGTTCTTTTATCTGGTTTTTAAAACTGGTTTTATTGCTAGCTTGAGTTACCTGGGGTGGCAGAGCGTTCCATGTAGTCATGGCTCTATTTAATACTGTGTGTTTCCCAGCCTCTGTTCTGGACCTGGGGACTGGGAAGAGACCTCTGGTTGCATGTCTTGTGTCGTACCGATCAGTGTCTGAACTGTGTGCCAACTGCTTGAAAAGACAGTTCGGTACCTTCAACACACCGACAACTCGCACAAAGACCAATAGTGATGCAGTCAATCTCTCCTCAACTTGGAGCCAGGAGAGACTGACATGCCAATCTCTCCTCAACTTGGAGCCAGGAGAGACTGACATGCCAATCTCTCCTCAACTTGGAGCCAGGAGAGACTGACATGCGATGCCAATCTCTCCTCAACTTGGAGCCAGAGAGACTGACATGAATGTTACTGACATTTGCCCTCCATGTACATCTAAGTGCAATACGTTCTGCTCTGTTCTGGACCAACTGCAATTTACCCATGTCCCTCTTTGCCGCACATGACCACACAGCTGGGCAGTAGTCCAGGTGCGACAAAACTAGGGCCTGTAGGGCCTGTCTGGTCGACTGAGATATCAAGAAGGCAGAGTAACGCCCTATCATGGACAGACCACTTCCCATTTTAGCAACCATTGAGTCTATATGTTTTGACCATGACAGCTTGCTATCTAGGGTTACACCCAGCAGTTTAGTCTATGAAGAAGCTCTATGTTTCAGTTATTTATTTGACTGTTGCAGCTGACGTGTATCCTGTTGAGTCGTCAGCGTACATGGACACACAGGCTTTATTCAAGGTCAGTGAAGGTCATTAGTAAACACAGAAAACAATAATGGTCCAAGGGGGTGTTTCCAGTGCTTCCTGCTATTTAAATATTAATGAGCTCCAGCTGTGCTAGTGAGTGAAAAAAGGAGGGGCCTAATGTCTTTCTCCAACACACAAACAGGTGCACTTAGGCACGAGGCACGCATAAACATGAATATCCATCATTTCTTGGAGAACAATGGATCTTTGTTTTTCAACCTGAATAGAGGTGTTGTCTACTCTGTCAAGGCTAATCCCAATAGCAGCCTGAAAACATCATGCTGGCACATTTATCTCAATACATTGCAGTCAATGTGAAAAGCAAGTTTCTCACTGTAAGTACTTGGGTATCTGATAGATGACAAGTTGTCTTTTGAAACATACATTGACAATTTAACAAAGAAGCCAAGATCTATAATTGTTTTTTTTATATAGAAATTAATCCTGCCTCAGTTGTGAAAATTGGAAGACTGTTGAAACAACTCCTCCTTGTAATAGACTATGGTGGCATTATTAACCAGGCTTCTCCCTGTAATAGACTATGGTGACATTATTAACCAGGCTTCTCCCTGTAATAGACTATGGTGACATTATTAACCAGGCTTCTCCCTGTAATAGACTATGGTGACATTATTAACAACTCTTCTCCCTGTAATAGACTATGGTGACATTATTAACAACTCTTCTCCCTGTAATAGACTATGGTGACATTATTAACCAGGCTTCTCCCTGTAATAGACTATGGTGACATTATTAACCAGGCTTCTCCCTGTAATAGACTATGGTGACATTATTAACCAGGCTTCTCCCTGTAATAGACTATGGTGACATTATTAACCAGGCTTCTCCCTGTAATAGACTATGGTGACATTATTTACATGCACGCAGCAGCCTCTGTTTTGAAACCATTGGACTCAGTATTCCATTCAGTAATACGTTTTATCACTGGGGATGGTTTTAAGACTCATCATTGTATTCTTTACAAACATGTGGGATGGATCTCTCTGTCTGTAAGAAGAGAGCTGCACCCTCTTTTATTTATTTACAAAGCAGTCTTCCAGAAACTTCCTCCGTACATGACTTTATTGATTAAATTTAGATGTACAAATTACCAAACCCGTTCTCAGGGATGGATAACTCAGGAGATCCGTTTGGTCTCCACAGAATTGGGAAAATCTGCTTTAAGTTTTTTTGCCCCTTATGTGTGGAAAAATACACAGAATTCCTTGCAATTAGATATTCTGGTGCCTTTCAGGCATTTTAAATGTTGATTGAAGACTTTTATGTTACAGAATGAGATAGCTTTTAAAAAAGATGTTCAATGTTGTGTATTTAATTGGGTTTTATTTGTAATTTTTATGTGGAGGCCATCTGATGCAGCACTCCATCACTCTCCTTCTTGGTAAAATAGCCCTTACACAGCCTGGAGGGTCATTGTCCTGTTGAAAAACAAATTTAAACAAACTGTTTAAATAAAGGTTAATAAATAAAAAAGATCAGTGTCACAGGGTTAACCATTTATGGGTGGTGGGCTGTAACACAGCACATCTTTGGTTTAGTTCCACTAGACAGGGCGTAGGATGTAATTGAAGCCCATCTGATGATAATGATGACTCTGGAGTGGAGTGATGGATCTCTAAGAAGCCAAAGTGAAGGATTAAATGAAAACTTTAGCTGGAGAAAACTCCAACATGATTGCTAAGAAGAAGGATTAAATTGAAGCCTTAGAGGGGAGTAATCTCCATCTGTAGCTTATGTCCACTCACAGCTCAACCCTAACCATAACCCTAACTCTAGCTTCATGTCCACATCCCGGCTCAACCCTAACCATAACCCTAACTCTAGCTTCATGTCCACATCCCGGCTCAATCCTAAACCTAGCCTCAACCCTAACACTAGCTTCATATCAACTCCCGGCCCAACCTTAACTCTAACCCTGACCCAAAGATGATGGAGGGGGAGTAGAGCCCAGGGACATGTACTAGTCTGTGGTGACCTAAATGCCAGAACTGGACAAGAACCTGACACCCTCAGCACACAGGGGGACAAACACCTACCTGGAGGTGACAGCATTCCCTCCCCCATATGCCCCCCTAGGCACAACTAAGACAACATAACCAACAAAAACGGGTCACAACTCCTGCAGCTCTGTCACACGCTGGGTATGTACATAGTCAATGGCAGGCTTGGAGGGGACTCCTATGGTAGGTACACCTATAGCTCATCCCTTGGCAGCAGGCTTGGAGGGGACTCCTATGGTAGGTACACCTACAGCTCATCCCTTGGCAGCAGGCTTGGAGGGGACTCCTATGGTAGGTACACCTATAGCTCATCCCTTGGCAGCAGGCTTGGAGGGGACTCCTATGGTAGGTACACCTATAGCTCATCCCTTGGCAGCAGGCTTGGAGGGGACTCCTATGGTAGGTACACCTATAGCTCATCTCTTGGCAGCAGGCTTGGAGGGGACTCCTATGGTAGGTACACCTATAGCTCATCCCTTGGCAGCAGGCTGTAGACTACATTTACGTCATTTAGCAGACACTCTTATCCAGTGCGACTTACAAATTGGTGCATTCACCTTATAGCCAGTGGGATAACCACTTTACAATATGTCTTTTTTTTTTGGGGGGGTAAGGGGGGTAGAAGGATTACTTTATCCTATCCCAGGTATTCCTACTTTCTCACTGACCTCAACCCAGAGTCTCTCAGAGCGTTCACAGTCAGCCAACTGACACTCATATCAGATCACTGCAAAATCACAGTCTACTTGAACAGAGCTATGCTCAATCATGAGGCATCAAATCCAAAATAACTGAATAATATTAAGAAATGCTATAGATGGAAGGAAAGTAGTGTTGAAACCTACCAAAAAACAATTAGGCTACAACAAATTCAATCCCTTTTAGACAACTTCCTGGACAAAATGTTCCACTGTAATAGTGAAGGTGTAAACCTAAACAGTATATTTGACCTCTCAGCTTCCCTATCAAATCTAAAAATGTCAAGCAGACAACCTAAGAAAATTAACAACAATGACAAATGGTTTGATGAAGAATGCAAAAACCTAAGAAAGAAATTGAGAAACTTATCCAACCAAAAACATAGAGACCAGAAAACCTGAGCCTACGCCTTCACTATGGTGAATCACTAAAACAATACAGAAATACACTACGGAAAAAGAAGGAACAGCATGTCAGAAATCAGCTCAATGTAATTGAAGAATCCATAGAATCTAACCACTTCTGGGAAAATTGGAAAACACTAAACAAACAACAACACGATGAGTTATCTATCCAAAACGGCCCTATAGCAAAGAACAAACAGCAAAAACAAATACATGATCAAATACAAATCTTAGAATCAACTTTTAAAGATTACCAGAACCCACTAGATTCTCCAATTACTGTCAGGGTTGAGTGTAGAGGATGTGTGGAATCAGGACACACAGAGGTTTCGAACAGACGTCTTTAGTGAAGTCCAAAGAACAAGCCACACACGGCAACAGGCAACAGGCGAACTTTACGCAACACGGTAAAGTAAACACAAGGCGCACAAAGTGCGGAACTCTCTCTCAAAACACAAAATACAGAGAGAACTGAAAAACGGACTAGCACACAACGTGACAATAAACAATTACACACAACACCTGACCAAACTCAAGGGAACTAAATAGGACGCATAATGAACACTAATAAGGAACAGGTGTAACAAAACAGACAAAACCAATCAAACATAGAAACATAGAACGGTGGCAGCTAGTACTCCGGAGACGACCGCCGAAGCCTGCCCGAACAAGGAGAAGGAGCAGCCTCGGCCGAAACCGTGACAATTACATTGAATGAAAAACAGGACAAAATTCAAACCCTCCAATCCAAAAAGGACTGTGGTGTTGATGGTATCCTCAATGAAATGATAAAATATACAGACCGCAAATTCCAATTGGCTATGCTTAAACTCTTTAACATCATCCTTAGCTCTGGCAATTTCCCCAATATTTGGAAACAAGGACTGATCAAACCGATCCACAAAAGTGGAGACAAATTTGACCCCAATAACTACCGTGGGATATGCGTCAACAGCAACCTTGGGAAGATCCTCTGCATTATCATTAACAGCAGACTCATACATTTCCTCAGTGAAAACAATGGACTGAGCAAATGTCAAATTGGCTTTTTACCAAATTACTATTCGACAGACCACGTATTCACCCTGCACACCCTAATTGACAAACAAACCAAAACAAATGCTATGTTGATTTCAAGAAAGCTTTTGACTCAATTTGCATGAGGGTCTGCTATGCAAATTGATGGAAAGTGGTGTTGGGGGAAAAACATACAACAACACAAACAACAAGTGTGCGGTTAAAATTGGCAAAAAACACACACATTTCTTTCCACAGGGCAGTGGGGTGAGACAGGGATGCAGTTTAAGCCCCACCCTCTTCAACATATATATCAACGAATTGGCGAGGGCACTAGAACAGTCTGCAGCACCCGGCCTCACCCTACTAGAATCTGAAGTCAAATGTCTACTGTTTGCAGATGATCTGGTGCTTCTGTCACCAACCAAGGAGGGCCTACAGCAGCACCTAGATCTTCTGCACAGATTCTGTCAGACCTGGACCCTGACAGTAAATCTCAGTAAGACAAAAATAATGGTGTTCCAAAAAAGGTCCAGTTGCCAGGACCACAAATAGAAATTCCATCTAGACACCGTTGCCCTAGAGAACACAAAAAATTACACATACCTCGGCCTAAACATCAGCGCCACAGGTAACTTCCACAAAGCTGTGAACTATCTGAGTTCAAAAGGAACATAAAATTCGACATACCAATTAGGATCTGGCTAAAAATACTTGAATCAGTTATAGAACCCATTGCCCTTTATGGTTGTGAGGTCTGGGGTCCGCTCACCAACCAAGAATTCACAAAATGGGACAAATACCAAATTGAGACTTCTCATGCAGAATTCTGCATGAATATACACAGTGTACAATGTAAAACACCAAATAATGCATGCAGAGCAGAATTAGGCCGATACCCGTTCATTATCAAAATTCAGAAAAGAGCCGTTAAAGTCTACAACCACTTAAAAGGAAGCGATTCCCAAACCTTCCAGAACAAAGCGATCACATACAGATTAACCTGGAGAAGAGTCCTCTAAGCAATCTGGTCCTGGGGTTCTGTTCACAAACACAAACAGACCCCACAGAGCCCCAGGACAGTAACACAATTAGACCCAACCAAATCATGAGAAAACAAAAATAGATTTACTTGACACATTGGAAAGAATTAACAAAAAAACAGAGCAAACAAGAATGCTATTTGGCCCTAAACAGAGAGTAGACAGTGGCAGAATACCTGACCACTGTGACTGACCCACAATTAAGGAAAGCTTTGACTATGTACTGACTCAGTGAGCATAGCCTTGCTATTGAGAAAGGCCGCCATAGGCAGACCTGGCTCTCAAGAGAAGACAGGCTATGTGCACACTGCCCACAAAATGAGGTGGAAACTGAGCTGCACTTCCTAACCTCCTGCCAAATGTATGACCATATTAGAGACACATATTTCCCTCAGATTACAGCGATCCACAAAGAATTTGAAAACAAACCCAATTTTGATAAACTCCCATATCTACTGGGGGAAATACCACAGTGTGCCATCACAGCTGCAAGATGTGTGACCTGTTGCCACAAGAAAAGGGCAACCAGTGAAGAACAAACACCATTGTAAATTGCAACCCACATTTATGTTTATTTATTTTCCCATTTGTACTTTAACTATTTGCACATCGTTACAACACTGTATATATACATAATATGACATTTGAAATGTCTTTATTCTTTTGGAACTTCTGAGTGTAATGTTTACTGTTCATTTTTATTGTTTATTTCACTTTGTTTATTATCTACTTCACTTGCTTTGGCAATGTTAACATACGTTTCCCATGAAAATAAAGCCCTTAAATTGAAATTATAGGGGGAGAGAGAGAGAGAGAGAGGGGGAGAGAGAGCGAAAGGGGGAGAGAGATATAGAGAGGGGGAGAGAGATATAGAGGGGGGAGAGAGAGAAACATATATAGAGAGAGAGGGAGAAAGAGGAGGAGAGGAAAAGGAAGGAGGTGAAATAGAGTCATTCTTTCCATTTGTCAATACAAAGACCCCATTCTGTCAGAAAGAGAAAAGAGAGAGGGAGAGAGAGAGAGGGGGGGAGAGAGAGAGGGGGAGAGAGAGCGAGAGAAAGAGAGGAGAGAGTCATAAAGAGAGAGAGAGAGAGAGAGAGGGAGAGAGAGAGAGAGAAAGAGAGAGAAAGAGAGGAGAGAGTCATAAAGAGAGAGAGAGAGAGAGAGAGAGAGGGAGAGAGGGGAGAGAGGGTGCGAGAGAGAGAGAAAGAGACAGTAATATAGACAGAAAGAACCAAATAACCCCGTTTGATTTGACCATAATAAAGAATGATATGATGTCGGAAACAGTTCTCAGCGGTGCCACTTCCTGTCTCCAGAAATCAACATTAACAAAAAAATATATATATAAATCTGCCAAGACACTAGTGGCTCTTCCCAATGTTGGTATGAAACAAGAGAAGATGGTAACAATAGCAGCTATTTTAAATGTTGTTGTTATTGTGTTGTTATTGATAATGATGTTTATGATGATGATAATGTTGATGATAATGTTGATGATGATGTCACCCTGCTGTGTATGATGATGTCACATTCCTTAGTTTACCTTTACCTGTCCAACTTCTACACCTGGATGAACCAGGACCAACAACACCTGGATGAACCAGGACCAACAACACCTGGATGAACCAGGAGCAACAACACCTGGATGGACCAGGACCAACAACACCTGGATGAACCAGGACCAACAACACCTGGATGAACCAGGACCAACAACACCTGGATGAACCAGGACCAACAACACCTGGATGAACCAGAATAAACAACACCTGGATGAACCAGGACCAACAACACCTGGATGGACCAGGTCCAACAACACCTGGATGAACCAGGACCAACAACACCTGGATGGACCAGGTCCAACAACACCTGGATGAACCAGGACCAACAACACCTGGATGAACCAGGACCAACAACACCTGGATGAACCAGGACCAACAACACCTGGATGAACCAGGACCAACAACATCTGGATGAACCAGGACCAACAACACCTGGATGAACCAGGACCAACAACACCTGGATGAACCAGGACCAACAACACCTGGATGGACCAGGACCAACAACACCTGGATGAACCAGGCCCAACAACACCTGGATGAACCAGGACCAACAACACCTGGATGGACCAGGTCCAACAACACCTGGATGAACCAGGACCAACAACACCTGGATGAACCAGAATAAACAACCCCTGGATGAACCAGGACCAACAACACCTGGATGAACCAGGACCAACAACACCTGGAAGAACCAGGACCAACAACACCTGGATGAACCAGGACCAACAACACCTGGATGAACCAGGACCAACAACACCTGGATGAACCAGGACCAACAACACCTGGATGAACCAGGCCCAACAACACCTGGATGAACCAGGACCAACAACACCTGGATGGACCAGGTCCAACAACACCTGGATGAACCAGGACCAACAACACCTGGATGAACCAGAATAAACAACCCCTGGATGAACCAGGACCAACAACACCTGGATGAACCAGGACCAACAACACCTGAATGAACCAGGACCAACAACACCTGGATAAACCAGGACCAACAACACCTGGATGAACCAGGACCAACAACACCTGGATGAACCAGGACCAACAACACCTGGATAAACCAGGACCAACAACACCTGGATAAACCAGAATAAACAACACCTGAATGAACCAGGACCAACAACACCTGGATGAACCAGGACCAACAACACCTGGATGGACCAGGACCAACAACACCTGGATGAACCAGGACCAACAACACCTGGATGAACCAGGACCAACAACACCTGGATGAACCAGGACCAACAACACCTGAATGAACCAGGACCAACAACACCTGAATGAACCAGGACCAACAACACCTGGATGAACCAGGACCAACAACACCTGGATGGACCAGGTCCAACAACACCTGGATGAACCAGGACCAACAACACCTGGATGAACCAGAATAAACATCCCCTGGATGAACCAGGACCAACAACACCTGGATGAACCAGGACCAACAACACATGGATGAACCAGGACCAACAACACCTGGATGAACCAGGACCAACAACACCTGGATGAATCAGGACCAACAACACCTGGATGAACCAGGAGCAACAACACCTGAATGAACCAGGACCAACAACACCTGGATAAACCAGGACCAACAACACCTGGATGAACCAGGACCAACAACACCTGGATGAACCAGGACCAACAACACCTGGATAAACCAGAATAAACAACACCTGAATGAACCAGGACCAACAACACCTGGATGAACCAGGACCAACAACACCTGGATGAACCAGAATAAACAACACCTGTTTAGGAACAGGAGACAGGGCTTGGTTTGGAACAGGAGACAGGGCTTGGTTTGGAACAGGAGACAGGGCTTGGTTTGGAACAGGAGACAGGGCTTGGTTTGGAGCAGGAGACAGGGCTTGGTTTGGAACAGGAGACAGGGCTTGGTTTGGAACAGGAGACAGGGCTTGGTTTGGAACAGGAGACAGGGCTTGGTTTGGAACAGGAGACAGGGCTTGGTTTGGAACAGGAGACAGGGCTTGGTTTGGAACAGGAGACAGGGCTTGGTTTGGAACAGGAGACAGGGCTTGGTTTGGAAGAGGAGACAGGGCTTGGTTTGGAACAGGAGACAGGTTAAAGAAGGATTTTTAAGCCTTGAGACAATTGAGACATGGATTGTGTACTTGTGCCATTCAGAGGGTGAATGGGCAAAACAAAATATTTAAGTTCCTTTGAACGGGGTATGGTAGTAGGTGCCAGGTGCATCGGTTTGTGTCAAGATCTGCAACGCTGCTGTTTTCCGTGTGTATCAAGAATGGTCCACCACCAAAAGGACAACCAGCCAAGTTGACACAGCTGTGTGAAGCATTGGAGTCACCTGGGCCAGTATTCCTGTGTGAAGCATTGGAGTCACCTGGGCCAGTATTCCTGTGGGAAGCATTGGAGTCACCTGGGCCAGTATTCCTGTGGGAAGCATTGGAGTCAACATGGGCCAGTATTCCTGTGGGAAGCATTGGAGTCAACATGGGCCAGTATTCCTGTGGGAAGCATTGGAGTCAACATGGGCCAGTATTCCTGTGTGAAGCATTGGAGTCACCTGGGCCAGCATCCCTGTGGGAAGCTTTCGACACCTTGTAGAGTTCATGCCCTGATGAATTGAGGCTGTTCCTTGTAGAGTTCATGCCCTGATGAATTGAGGCTGTTCCTTGTAGAGTTCATGCCCTGATGAATTGAGGCTGTTCCTTGTAGAGTCCATGCCCTGATGAATTGAGGCTGTTCCTTGTAGAGTTCATGCCCTGATGAATTGAGGCTGTTCCTTGTAGAGTTCCTGCCCTGATGAATTGAGGCTGTTCCTTGTAGAGTTCATGCCCTGATGAATTGAGTGTAACGATCCCGGCAGTCTGAGTCGGGTCCTGTCTGGTGACTAGTTTTTTCCTGTTCGTGATCTCCAGTTTCCCGAGGGTTCGGGAACGCTCCGGGGAGCTCTCTTGTTTTCCGCACCTGCATCCCATCAGCAATCTGCACACCTGGTCCTGATCATCACCCTTCTTAGGCTCTGGCCAAACATCCAGTTCCTGCCGGATCGTTAGCCATGAACAGTAGGTTTATCAGAAGTATCAGTCCTAGAGTTTCTAGCGTTAGTTTTGTTGTTTTGTACCTTGTTGGTTTATTGTTTACTTACCTCCGTTTTTGTTCCATCTGCAGTCACCCGTCCGGACCCTTCACCCTACCTCTGCCTGATGGTCGGCGGCTGCCGAGCCATCACTGGACCAACAACTGCACCCTCAACAACTCATCCACGCCGCCCGCTCTGTTCCCTGGATTATTCTGCACCTTTTTGAATCTGAAATAAACCCTCACCTTCGTTCAACTCTCCTTGTCCTGGTCTGCTTCTGGGTTCTGTCTGAGGGAACCGTGACAGAACGATCCGGCCAGTTATGAACCCAGCGGACCTGGACTCTGTTCGCCATGCCATTACCCATCAGGAGAAGATGTTGGGCCATCATAGCACGGTACTACAGGAGATCGCGTTGTCAGTTCGGAACCTTTCTACCGGTCTGACGGAGGTCCAGAACCACCGCAAGTTTCCGGTGGAGGATCCACTACCGGTTTCACCCATCTCGCCTGCCGCTTCTGGAGCTGGGTCCTTCCGTGAGCCCGAGGTTCCGACGCCGGATAGATATGAGGGGGAGCTGGGAAGATGCCGTTCCTTCCTTATGCAGTGTGGATTAGTGTTCGATCTACAGCCCTACTCTTATGCCACAGACAAGGCTAGGATAGCCTTTGTGATTGCGTTGCTGCGTGGTCGAGCGCTGGAGTGGGCTTCAGCCGTTTGGGAACGACAAGACCCCTGCATGGCTTCATACCAGGGGGTTCACGGCCGAGATGAGGAAGCTCTTCGACTATTCCGTCCGAGGGAGGGACGCAGCTAGGCGCCTGTTTTCGCTTCACCAAGGAACTCGCAGCGTGGCCGACTTCGTGATCGAGTTCAAGACGTTGGCGGTGGAGAGTGGGTGGAACGAGGAGTCTCTGCAAGCGGCCTTTTACCAGGGTCTGTCGGAGCAGCTCAAGGATGAGTTGATCTCCTATCCGGAGCCTAGTGATCTGGACAGCTTGGTAGCCTTGTCTATTCGGGTGGATAATCGAGTCCGAGAGCCGAAGGAGGGAGAAGCAATGGGGTCCGTCCAATCGATCAACTTCTCAGTTCCCAGTCGGGTCGGGTGGTGGACCAGAACACGTCGATCATTCTCCACCACAATGGATTAGTGGTGAGGTCCTCTCTCCCGATTCTGAACCCATGCAAGTGGGGCGGCACGGATTAACCAAGGAGGAGCGTCAACATAGACGTAAGACCAACTGCTGCCTCTACTGTGGTAGCTCGGGACATTACATCTCCACTTGTTCCCGGCGGTCGTCAAACTGCCCGGCTCGCTAAAGTTGGGAGGACTTTTAGCGAGCCAGTTTCAACCTCTCAGTACCTCTGTCAGACCCCGTTTCCCGGCTACCCTTGTGAACAGGAATCAGAGCTTAGCGCTTAACGCTTTTATCGATTCAGGTGCCGATGGAAGCTTTCTTGATGCCGAGTTGGTGGAACAGCTGGGGCTTTCCAAGGAGCAATTGCCGGAAGCCATTGAAGCGACCACTCTGAACGGCAGTAGTCTGGCACGTATCACGATGAGGACTGAACCGGTTAAGATGCGGTTGTCGGGGAATCATTCTGAGATGATTTCATTCTTCATTCTGCCGTCTTCCCATGTTCCTCTGGTCCTTGGATACCCCTGGCTGAAGGAACACAATCCCACGTTCGATTGGGTGACGGGCAAGGTAACGAGTTGGAGCCTTGATTGTCATGCTAACTGTCTCAAGACTGCCTGCCCCCATTCGGTTCCCAGTCAGGTGATTGAGGCTAAACCCCCAGATTTGTCCCTGGTTCCCGAGACATATCACGATTTGGGGGAAGTTTTCAGTAAGCAGAAGGCTCTGTCACTCCCCTCCCCACCGACCATATGATTGTGCCATCAACCTGGTCCCTGGAGCTGTCTACCCCAAGGGAAGGTTATACAGTATCTCCCGACCTGAACGTGAGGCGTTGGAGACCTACATCAAGGAGTCCCTAGCTGCTGGTCTCGTTCGTCCCTCGTCATCACCCCTGGGGGCAGGATTCTTCTTTGTGGGTAAGAAGGATGGCTCTCTTCGACCGTGTATTGATTATCGGGGGTTGAATGACATCACGGTCAAGAACAAGTATCCCCTGCCCTTGATGAGTTCTGCCTTCGACTCCTTACAGGGTGCTACGGTGTTCACCAAGCTAGACCTACGCAATGCGTATCACCTGGTCCGGATCAGAGAGGGGGACGAGTGGTTGACGGGTTTCAATACACCGATGGGTCACTTCGAGTATCAGGTGATGCCGTTTGGACTGACCAATGCTCCAGCGGTATTCCAGAGTATGGTGAAACGACGTCCTGAGAGATATGATCGGTCTCTTTGTGTTTGTTTACCTGGATGACATTCTGATCTTCTCGAAGGAACCTTCCGACCACGTCCAGCATGTCCGGCAGGTTCTGCAGCGATTGTTGGAGAATCGCCTGTTCGTGAAGGCCGAGAAGTGCGAGTTTCACGCCCACACGACATCCTTTCTCGGGTACATCATCTCCAGGGGAGAGATTAGGATGGACCAGGAGAAGGTTAGAGCGGTTCTGGAATGGGCCCAGCCCGATACGAGATTGCAGCTCCAGAGATTTTTGGGGTTTGCGAATTTCTACCGCAGATTCATCCGGGATTACAGCCGTGTGGCCGCTCCATTAACTGCCTTGACTTCCAGTATCAGGACCTTCAAGTGGAATCCGGAGGCGGATCGAGCGTTTCTGGATTTGAAGAGGCGATTCACCAACGCACCGATTCTCTCTCAACCGGACACGGCCCGTCAGTTCGTCGTTGAAGTGGACGCGTCTGATGTGGGAGTTGGCGCCATCCTGTCGCAGCGATGCTCCACGGACAGTAAACTCCATCCCTGCGCCTACTACTCTCGTCGCCTTTCGCCTGCGGAGAGGAATTACGATGTGGGTAACCGGGAGCTTCTCGCGGTGAAACTTGCCTTGGAGGAGTGGCGCCACTGGTTGGAGGGGGCGGAGCAACCGTTTATTGTCTGGACTGACCACAAGAATCTTGCTTACGTGCAATCGGCTAAACGACTCAACTCCCGTCAGGCCAGGTGGGCGTTGTTTTTCGGACGATTCAAGTTTTTCCTGACGTTCCGACCTGGGTCTAAGAACGGCAAGGCGGACGCCTTGTCCCGGATGTTCTCAAGACGGAGGAGAGTGGGTCCAAGACCGAGACAATTCTCCCCCGGAACTGCGTCGTGGGAGCAGTTATGTGGAAGATTGAGGAGGAGGTGCTGGCGGCCCTTCGGACTCAGCCCGGTCCCGGTAACGGTCCACCCGGTCGGTTGTTTGTGCCTGAGTCGGTTCGTCCTGCTGTCCTCAAATGGTCCCACGCCAGCAAGATGGCTTGTCACCCTGGCGTGGCTCGGACAATGGCGTTTCTTCGCAGACGCTTTTTGGTGGCCGCCATGGCCGAGGATACTCGGGGGTTTGTTGCTGCCTGTCCAGTGTGTGCGCAGAATAAGAGTACCAATCGGCCCAGCTCTGGACTACTTCACCCCCTTCCTATTCCCCGGCGACCATGGTCGCATCTGGCCCTGGACTTCGTCACTGGGTTGCCCGCTTCTGAGGGGAACACGGTCGTTCTGACTATCGTGGACAGATTCAGCAAGTTCGCCCACTTTGTGCCTATTGCCAAGCTTCCCTCTGCCTCGGAGACGTCCGAGATCCTGGTTAGGGAGGTTTTCAGGGTCCACGGTTTGCCCAGTGATATCGTTTCCGACCGTGGCCCTCAGTTTACCTCTGCTGTCTGGAAGTCCTTCTGTTTGGCCATTGGAGCTACAGTCAGTCTCACATCTGGTTTTCACCCCCAATCCAATGGTCAGGCGGAGAGAGCCAACCAGAAGATGGAATCCACGCTACGCTGTCTGGTCTCTTCCAACCCCACCTCCTGGGTCTCTCAGTTGCCTTGGGTTGAGTATGCCCACAATACTCTTCCTACATCTGCCACTGGGATGTCTCCCCTTCCAGTGCCTGTATGGCTACCAACCTCCCTTGTTCCCTTCTCAGGAGAAGGAGCTCTCAGTGCCTTCTGTTCAGGCCCATATTCGTCGTTGCCACCGGACCTGGCATCGGGCCAGAAAGGCACTCCTTAGAGTTTCGGACCGGTATCAGCTCCAGGCGAATCGTCGCCGGATCCCCGCTCCCACCTACACCATCGGAGATAGGGTCTGGCTGGCCACACGGGATCTTCCTTTACGGACTGAGTCTAGGAAGTTGTTACCGAAGTTCATTGGTCCGTTTGTGGTGGAGAAGGTGATCAATCCAGTGGCAGTTCGACTCAAACTACCGAGGACGCTCAGAGTCCATCCCACCTTTCATGTCTCCTGCCTCAAGCCTGTCTTCCTCAGTCCTCTGTTGCCTCCTCCGCCTCCTCCTCCTCCTCCTCGGATGATCGGAGGTGGTCCTGCCTACACGGTGCGTCGCATCATGGATGCCAGACGGCGGGGCCGGGTTTCCAGTATCTCGTGGACTGGGAGGGGTATGGTCCTGAAGAGAGGAGTTGGATTCCGCGGCGACAGGTCCTAGATGCTGACCTCATCAGTGATTTCTACCGCCTCCATCCTGGCGCTCCGGGAGGTCCGCCCGGTGGCGTTCGTCGGAGGGGGGGTACTGTAACGATCCCGGCAGTCTGAGTCGGGTCCTGTCTGGTGACTAGTTTTTCCTGTTCGTGATCTCCAGTTTCCCGAGGGTTCGGGAACGCTCCGGGGAGCTCTCTTGTTTTCCGCACCTGCATCCCATCAGCAATCTGCACACCTGGTCCTGATCATCACCCTTCTTAGGCTCTGGCCAAACATCCAGTTCCTGCCGGATCGTTAGCCATGAACAGTAGGTTTATCAGAAGTATCAGTCCTAGAGTTTCTAGCGTTAGTTTTGTTGTTTTGTACCTTGTTGGTTTATTGTTTACTTACCTCCGTTTTTGTTCCATCTGCAGTCACCCGTCCGGACCCTTCACCCTACCTCTGCCTGATGGTCGGCGGCTGCCGAGCCATCACTG
Source organism: Coregonus clupeaformis (assembly GCF_020615455.1). Classification (NCBI taxonomy): domain Eukaryota; kingdom Metazoa; phylum Chordata; class Actinopteri; order Salmoniformes; family Salmonidae; genus Coregonus; species Coregonus clupeaformis. The sequence goes on along the minus strand of NW_025533878.1, from coordinate 302,959 downwards.
GACCAACAACTGCACCCTCAACAACTCATCCACGCCGCCCGCTCTGTTCCCTGGATTATTCTGCACCTTTTTGAATCTGAAATAAACCCTCACCTTCGTTCAACTCTCCTTGTCCTGGTCTGCTTCTGGGTTCTGTCTGAGGGAACCGTGACATTGAGGCTGTTCCTTGTAGAGTTCATGCCCTGATGAATTGAGGCAGTTCCTTGTAGAGTTCATGCCCTGATGAATTGAGGCTGTTCCTTGTAGAGTTCATGCCCTGATGAATTGAGGCTGTTCCTTGTAGAGTTCATGCCCTGATGAATTGAGGCTGTTCCTTGTAGAGTCCATGCCCTGATGAATTGAGGCTGTTCCTTGTAGAGTCCATGCCCTGATGAATTGAGGCTGTTCTGAGGGCAAAAGGGGGTGCCACTCAATATTAGGAAGGTGTTCCTAGTGTTTTGTATACTAAGTGTATATACAGTGCATATGGAAAGTATTCAGACCCATTCACTTTTTCCACATTTTGTTACATTACAGCCTTATTCTAAAATGATTAAATAATAAATGTTCCTCCTCAATCTACACACAATTGTTGCTAATGTATCAAAAATAAAAACTGAAATACCTTATTTACTGTATAATGGTTTGTATAGACAGCATAGACAGTATATGAATATAAAAGGTGGACAGCAGTAGTTATATAGGATGAACCATGACTAGAATACAGTATATACATATAAAGAGGACAGCAGTAGTTATATAGGATGAACCATGACTAGAATACAGTATATACATATGAAGAGGACAGCAGTAGTTATATAGGATGAACCATGACTAGAATACAGTATATACATATGAAGTGGACAGCAGTAGTTATATAGGATGAACCATGACTAGAATACAGTATATACATATGAAGAGGACAGCAGTAGTTATATAGGATGAACCATGACTAGAATACAGTATATACATATAAAGAGGACAGCAGTAGTTATATAGGATGAACCATGACTAGAATACAGTATATACATATGAAGTGGACAGCAGTAGTTATATAGGATGAACCATGACTAGAATACAGTATATACATATGGAGTGGACAGCAGTAGTTATATAGGATGAACCATGACTAGAATACAGTATATACATATGAAGTGGACAGCAGTAGTTATATAGGATGAGTCTTGGCTAGAATACAGTATATACATATGAAGTGGGTGAAACAGTATGTAAACATTATTAAAGTGACCAGTGATTCCATGTCTATGTATATAGGGCAGCAGCCTCTAAGGTGCAGGGTTGAGTAACCAGGTGGTAGCCGGCTAGTGACAGTGACTAAGTTCAGGGCAGGGTAATGGGCTGAGGCCGGCTAGTGGTGATTATTAAACAGTCTGATGGCCTGGTGATAGAAGCTGTTTTTCAGTCTCTCAGTCCCAGCTTTGATGCACCCGTACTGTCTAAGCCTTCTACATGATAGCGGGGTGAACAGGCCGTGGCTCGGGTGGCTGAGGTCCTTGATGATCTTCTTGGCCTTCCTGTGACACCGGGTGCTGTAGATGTCCTGGAGGACAGGCAGCGTGAGTTGTTCTGACCGCACTACCCTTCTGGAGAGTCCTGCTGTTGCGGATGGTGCATTTGTCATACCAGGCGGTGATAAAGCCCGACAGGATGCTCTCAATAAGTGAAGCTTTTCAACCTCTCCACTGCGGCACCCTCGTGCTCTCTCTGCAATCTCCTGTAGTCCACAATCAGCTCCTTCATTTTGTTGACGTTGAGGGAGAGGTTATTTTCCTGGCACCACTCCGCCAGGGCCCTGACCTCCTCCATGTGGGCTGTGTAGTCATTGTTGGTAATCAGGCCTACGTCTGTTGTGTCGTCATTAACTTGATGATTGAGTTGGAGACGTGTGTCTCCCATTTCCCCCTCTCCTTTATCCATCCATCTTCCTCTCTGTTCCCTCTCTCTTCCTCTCTGTTCCCTCTCTCTCTCTTCCTCCTCCTCTTTCCAAGCCACAACTCTATGTGATGCCACTCCCAGGTGGCCTATCAGATTCCTCCTGCTCTCCTTTCTCTCTCTCTCTCTTTTCACCCTCTCTTCCCATCACTCCAACCTGATAGAGAAGCGGAAGCGTCTTTATATTAAGAGATTTGATCCATATCACATTATCTACTCAGTCTGTGAAAATGGAAGTCTGTGTGTGTGTGTGTTTGTGAGGTGTAGCCTCCCTCCCTCGTTCCTCCATCACCATGGCAACACCCTGACTCCAGCCAGCCGTATGCTGTAATATTTATTTCCTCCCATCCCCCACTCCCCCTCTCCCTCCCTCTCTCTTGCTGGAGCCACTCCCTGTCTCTCCTCAACACACCCCTCTTTCCTCTCCTTCTCTCCTCTCCTTCTCTCCTCTCTCTCTCTCAGTCTCCACTCTGCATAACTCTCTCTTTTGTCTACATCTCTATCTCTGTCTGTCTGTCTGTCTGTCACACAATATTCTCTTTTTGTCCATCTCCCTCCCCCCCTCTCTCTCTCTACCTCTGTCTCCTCTCTCTCTCTCTACCTCTGTCTCCTCTCTCTCTCTCTCTACCTCTGTCTCCTCTCTCTCTCTCTCTCTCTCTCTCTCTCTCTCTCTCTCTCTCTCTCTCTCTCTCTCTCTCTCTCTCTCTCTCTCTCTCTCTCTCTCTCTCTCTCTCTCTCTCTCTCTCTCTCCCTCTCTCTCTCTCTACCTCTGTCTCCTCTCTCTCGCTCTCTTTCTCTCTCTCTCTCTCTACCTCTGTCTCCTCTCTCTCTGCCTCTGTCTCTTTCTCTTTCTCTCTCTCTCTACCTCTCTCTCTCTCTCCCCCCTCTCTCTCTCTCCCCCTCTCTCCCCCCCTCTCTCTCTCTCTCTCTCCATCCCTCCCCCTCTGTCTCTCTGTCTCCTCCCTCTCTCTCTCTCTCTCTCTCTACCTCTGTCTCTCCCTCTCTCTACCTCTCTCTGTCCTGTCTCTCTTTCTGTCCTCTCTCTTTCTCTCTCTACCTCTCTCTCTCTCCACCTCTGTCTCTCTCTCTCTCTACCTCTGTCTGTCTCTCTCTCTCTCTCTCTCTGTCTCTCTCTCTCTCTCTCTCTCTCTCTCTCTACCTCTGTCTCTCTCTCTCTCTCTCTCTCTCTCTCTCTCTCTCTCTCTCTCTCTCTCTCTCTCTCTCTCTCTCTCTCTCTCTCTCTCCCCCTCTCTCTCTCTCTCTCTCCCTCTGTCTACCTCTCTCTCTCAATTCAATTCAATTTAAGGGCTTTATTGGCATAGGAAACATATGTTAACATTGCCAAAGCAAGTGAAGTAGATAATAAACAAAAGTGAAATAAACAATACAAATTCACAGTAAACATTACACTCACCAAAGGTCCAAAAGAATAAAGAAATTTTCAAATGTCATATTATGTGCAAATAGTTAAGGGAAAATAAATATACATAAATATGGGTTGCATTTACAATGGAGTTTGTTCTTCACTGGTTGCCCTTTTCTTGTGGCAACAGGTCACAAATATTGCTGCTGTGATGGTACACTGTGGTATTTCACCCAGTAGATAAGGGAGTTTATCAAAATTGGATTTGTTTTCAAATTTTTTTGTGGATCGCTGTAATCTGAGGGAAATATGTGTCTCTAATATGGTCATACATTTGGCAGGAGGTTAGGAAGTGCAGCTCAGTTTCCACCTCATTTTGTGGGCAGTGTGCACATAGCCTGTCTTCTCTTGAGAGCCAGGTCTGCCTATGGCGGCCTTTCTCAATAGCAAGGCTATGCTCACTGAGTCAGTACATAGTCAAAGCTTTCCTTAATTGTGGGTCAGTCACAGTGGTCAGGTATTCTGCCACTGTGTACTCTCTGTTTAGAGCCAAATAGCATTCTATTTTTTCTGTTTTTTTGTTAATTCTTTCCAATGTGTCGAGTAATTATCTTTTTGTTTTCTCATGATTTGGTTGGGTCTAATTGTGTTACTGTCCTTGGGCTCTGTGAGGTCTGTTTGTGTTTGTGAAAAGGACCAGCTTACTTGCATTATTTGGTGTTTTACGTTGTACACAGAGGATATTTTGTAGAGTCTCAATTTGTTGTTTGTCACATTTTGTGAATTCTTGGTTGGTAAGCGGACCCCAGACCTCACAACCATAAAGGGCAATGGGTTCTATAACTGATTCAAGTATATTTAGCCAGATCCTAATTGGTATGTCGAATTTTATGTTCCTTTTGATGGCGTAGAAGGCCCTTCTTCCTCTAAGAAGCCCTGGAGTAGCAGTCACAACACAGTGGACCGCTCACATCCCTTGACCCCACCCCTACAGCACGGGTTAAATGTCTGCAGTATAGCACAGAGTATATCAATGATGTCGCTCAGATCCACCTCTACGCAGACGACACCATTTTGTATACATCTGGCCCTTCATTGGACACTGTGTTAACAAACCTCCAAACGAGCTTCAATGCCATACAACACTCCTTCCGTGGCCTCCAACTGCTCTTAAACGCTAGTAAAACTAAATGCATGCTCTTCAATCGAACGCTGCTTGCACCCGACAGCCCGACTAGAATCACTACTCTCGGCGGGTCTGACTTAGAACATGTGGACAACTATAAATACCTAGGTGTCTGGTTAGACTGTAAACTCTCCTTCCAGACTCACATTAAGCATCTCAAATCCAAAGTTAAATCTAGAATCGGCTTCCTATTTCGAAACAAAGCCTCCTTCACTCATGCTTCTAAACATGCCCTCGTAAAACTGATCCTTGACTTCAGCGATGTCCTTTACAAAATAGCTTCCAACACTCTACTCAGCAAATTGGATGTAGTCTATCACAGTGTCATCCGTTTTGTCACCAAAGCCCCATATACTACCCACCATTGTGACCTGTACGCTCTCGTTGGCTGGCCCTCACTACATATTCGTCGCCAAACCCACTGGCTCCAGGTAATCTATAAATCACTTCTAGGCAAATCCCCGCCTTATCTTAGATCATTGGTCACCATAGCAACACCCACCCGTAGTATGCGTTCCAGCAGGTACAGTTGAAGTCGGAAGTTTACATACACCTTAGCCAAATACCTTTAAACTCAGTTTTTCACAATTCCTGACACTTAATCCTAGTAAAAATTCCCTGTCTTAGTTCAGTTAGGATCACCACTTTATTTTAAGAATGTGAAATGTCAGAATAATAGTAGAGAGAATGATTTATTTCAGCTTTTATTTATTTCATCACATTCAGGGCTTTGTGATGGCCACTCCAATACCTTGACTTTGTTGTCCTCAAGCTATTTTGCCACAACTTTGGAAGTATGCTTGGGGTCATTGTCCATTTGGAAGACCCATTTGCGACCAAGCTTTAACTTCCTGACTGATGTCTTGAGATGTTGCTTCAATATATCCACATAAATTTCCTTCCTCATGATGCCATCTATTTTGTGAAGTGCACCAGTACCTCCTGCAGCAAAGCACCCCCACAGCATGATGCTGCCACCCCCGTGCTTCATGGTTGGGATGGTGTTCTACGGCTTGCAAGCAACCCCCTTTTTCCTCAAAACATAACAATGGTCATTATGGCCAAACAGTTCTATTTTTGTTTCATCAGACCAGGGGACATTTCTCCAAAAAGTATGATCTTTATCCCCATGTGCAGTTGCAAACCGTAGTATGGCTTTTTTATGGAGGTTTTGGAGCAGTGGCTTCTTCCTTGCTGAGCAGCCTTTCAGGTTATGTCGATATAGGACTCGTTTTACTGTGGATATAGATATTTTTGTACCTGTTTCCTCCAGCATCTTCACGAGGTCCTTTGCTGTTGTTCTGGGATTGATTTGCACTTTTCGCACCAAAGTACGTTAATCTCTAAGAGACAGAACGCGTGTCCTTCCTGAGCGGTATGACGGCTGCGTGGTCCCATGGTGTTTATACTTGCATACTATTGTTTGTACAGATGAACGTGGTACCTTCAGGCATTTGGAAATTGCTCCAAAGGATGAACCAGATTTGTGGAGGTAAAAAAAAAAAATCTGAGGTCTTGGCTGATTTCTTTTGATTTTCCCATGATGTCAAGCAAAGAGGCAGTTTGAAGGTAGGCCTTGAAATACATCCACAGGTACACCTCCGATTGACTCAAATGATGTCAATTAGCCTATCAGAAGCTTCTAAAGCCATGACATCATTTTCTGGAATTTTCCAAGTTGTTTAAAGGCACAGTCAACTTAGTGTATGCAAACTTCTGACCCACTGGAACCCTCCTGTGAATTATAAGTGAAATAATCTGTCTGTAAACAATTGTTGGAAAAATTACTTGTGTCATGCACAAAGTAGATGTCCTAACCGACTTGCCAAAACTATAGTTTGTTAACAAGAAATTTGTGGAGTGGTTGAAAAACTAGTTTTAATGACTCCAACCTAAGTGTATGTAAACTTCCGACTTCAACTGTATATATATAAATATATATATATATTTATTTTTTTAAGCATTCGAACGGGAGATGAGTGTTACAAATTGTTCAAATCAATGGGGTCCTTCCGGGTGTCAGCCCATGTCGGTGCCCCTGGGCTCAGGCCTTGCAACATGGGACTGGGACTTCAAGTAAAACTACTGACTGACTGTGAATGTCTCTTTTTACCTTTATTTAACTAGGCAAGTCAGTTAAGAACAAATTCTTATTTACAAAGTTTGGAATGTTAGCACAAAACAGGACTGGACTGGGACTTCAACTAGAACAATTACTTCAGATAGAAGGAAACAATTTACAAACGCACTCATAAAGTTATCTTCACACAAAAATGTTCCATCAATACATTTTCAAGAAAAAGGAAAATAAATAGTAGCCTGAAATCCAGACCTGTTTTGTGCTAACATTCCATTCCTTGTACTCTGTGTCTCCATGACAAGAAGTGGAATGTTAGCACAAACATACTGGTACTCAGGCTAGATAAATAGCACATTATCATGTCAAGAGCAAGGTTTACGAATCACAACACTGGTTTGGATGAGGCTCTTGTATGGGGCGATATCAGTGCCAACAGAAATTGTATTTGAATTCCATAATCTTGAATTTGAATTAGGATATTGAATGGGGGGGGCTATTCGCTTTAAATTACATGCAGCTTATAAAGCCTTCATAAAGCATTCATAAACACTACATAAATGTGTTACAAATCATCTAGAACCATATGTCATGCTTTATAAAGGGTTCATAAATGTGGCATAACTGTGTGACATAACCACCAATGTCAAATGTGACATAAACCTGTGCTTAATAAAGGCTTTATAAATGATATTAAATTGAGGCTTCACAAAGCATTTATAACCATATCTTGGTAGAGCATTGCAACGCCAGGATATTGGCTTTTATTCCCTGGACCACCCATATGTAAAAATATATTCAAGCATGACTGTAAGTCGCTTTGGATAAAAGTGTCTGCAAAATTGTATATATTATATTATATTACACTAAAATATTTCTAGGATGGCCCAACCTCTTTCTCTCTTGGGTGCATAGCCAATATTGGATCTGACCTCAACTTCCCCCAGAATGCTGTGCTGCAGAATGACACACTCTAAAGCACAGTCATGCACATCAGAACACATTGGTAGGGTCTTTTAAAATCAGTTTTAATTTTATAGCTACTTTATTTATTTTTTCCATTTCCGTTTTCTTGTTTTAGTTTTTCCAGGTTTCGGATTTCCCCAGTTTTTTCACACTTTTTTAATAGAAAAACAACTTAATTGAATGTTCTGAGTTCACAACAATGCTTACACCACATCAAATATGAATCATTGTTAATGTTTAGACAATTACTTTTCTTATATCATGAATGGTTGCTGACACTTTTCTACTAGCACTAGTATATTATTATTATTATTATTATTATTATTATTATTATTATATTTAGACATTTTTCAAAATTCCGTGACTCGGATGTACTTTTTTAGTGTTGCTGATGAGACGCTGATCATGTGATGAGTTCGCAAATCAAATACCCAACTTGTGCTAGCACTGGACAGCGAAAACAAGTAAGTTAACCTTTATTTATTGTAATTTAAATTAGTTTGTAGTAGTTGAGTGTTGAGTTAGATTACATACTGTAGCTACCTCAATCGTTGTTTCAAATAATTTCAGTGACTTCACAGCAATTGCTAGCTAGCCAAAATGTAGCGAGCTAGCAGGCTCAGCTAAATACAAATATAATAATAGTTTCCCATCTTCCCATTTAGAGTTTCTGGTGCAGCACAGAACCCTTATCCAGATGGTGTTACAAAGGCATTTCCTAACAGACTTGCTAACATTCTTTGTGTCAAAGACCTGGGTCCAGCTCCCCGCGGTATGGTTTGTGTTTGTTGTGTGCGTGTTTGTATACTGAGGAACATGTAACTTGGTTCCAGAAGAAATACACTTTCAATTTCTTTAGGTTGGGGGGCTTTCATCAAGGTAAATGTTTATTGGTGTAACGTCATCCCCAGGCTATTGAACACACAGCACATATAAACCACGGATATTAACCATTCAAAGTTGGCCATAGAATTCTATAGGAGTAAAGTATTTGTCATCGTCTCTACTTAACACAGTCAAAAAGTCATAATTATTGCTAAACCCTGCCCATTTCCACAATTTATCTTCTAAAATTAGATTTAAAACTAACCTTAGTTAATGAAGGACAAGTCTGAGGCGTTTGTCCACCAGACCTTCTGCGCGTTTGGCTAACATGACATGACTTTAGAGCGTCATCCTTCAGCACAACATGTCCCTTCATCCCTAACCCTAACCCTAACCCTAACCCTAACCGCTAACCCTAACCCTAACCCTAACCGCTAACCCTAACCCTAACCCTAACCCTAACCCCTAACCCTAACCCCTAACCCTAACCCTAACCCTAACCCTAACCCTAACCCCCTAACCCTCTAACCCTAACCCTAACCCTTCATCCCTTCATAAAGCACGTTTATATCATATTCGCCATAGGGTTATGTCACGTTTGACATTGATGATTATGTCACACAGTTATGAACCCTTTAGAAAGCATGACATACGGTTCTAGATGCTGTGTAAGACATTTATGTAGTGCTTATGAAAGTATTATGAAGGGCTTATAAAGCCTTTATAAGCTGAACGTCTTTTAAAGTGGGACCCTATATTTTTATGGGGTCCAAGTTGCGTTTTTTGTGACACTCCCTTATAACATGTCTTGCCTGTCTTGCCTTGCCTGTATGGCCATTCTGCCTGGCCTGTCTTGCCTTGCCTGTATGGCCATTCTGCCTGGCCTGTCTTGCCTTGCCTGTATGGCCATTCTGCCTGGCCTGTGAGGAGAACAGAAAGCACATCCATGTTCCAGAGAGTTTTAGCTTTCAGGAAAATGGGGTCATAATAGCTTGAGCCTGTTATCAGTCAACCTATCAGGGTAGTTACAAACATATCTTTACTAATGCTGCAGAAATTTGTTTGAAAGCAGTATCCAAATCCATCGGATGTAGTGATCACAATATAGTAGCCATATGTAGGAAAACCAAAGTTCCAAAGGCTGGGCCTAATATTGTGTATAGGAGGTCATACAATAAGTTCTGTAGTGATTCCTATGTTGTTGATGTGAAGAATATGTGTTATGACGAGCAACCAGACGCTGCACTTGACACATTTAGGAAATTGCTTATCCCAGTTACTAATAAGCATGCACCCATTAAGAAAATGACTGTAAAAACTGTTATATCCCCGTGGATTGATGAGGAATAGAAAAATTGTATAGTTGAGAGGGATGAGGCAAAAGAGATGGCAAATAGGTCTGGCTGTATAACCGATTGGCAAACCTACTGCAAATTGAGAAATCATGTGACTAAACTGAATAAAAAGAAGAAGAAACTACACTATGAAACAAAGATAAAATGACTTAAAGAATGATAGTAAAAAGCTTTGGAGCACCTTAAATGAAGTTTTGGGCAAAAAGGCAAACTCCGCTCCATCATTCATTGAATCAGATGGCTCATTCATCACAAAACCCACTGATATTGCCAACTACTTTAATGATTTTTTCATTGGCAAGATTAGCAAATGTAGGCATCACATGCCAGCAACAAACGCTGACACTACACATCCAAGTATATCTGGCCAAATTATGAAAGAAAAACATTGTAATTTTGAATTCCGTAAAGTAAGTGTGGAAGAGGTGAAAAAAGTATTATTGTCGATCAACAATGACAAGTCACCGGGGACTGACAACTTGGATGGAAAATTACTGAGGACGAACAGTATTGCCACTCCTATTTGCCACATCTTCAATTTAAGCCTACTAGAAAGTGTGTGCCCTCAGGCCTGGAGGGAAGCAAAAGTTATTCCCCTACCTAAGAATTGTAAAGCCCCCTTAACTGGCTCAAATAGCTGACCAATCAGCCTGTTACAAACCCTTGGTAAACTTTTGTAAAAAAAATTGTTTGACCAGACAAAATGTTATTTTACAGTAAACAAATTGAGAACAGACTTTCAGCACGTGTATAGGGAAGGACATTCAACAAGCACAGCACTGAGAGAAATTGATGATACAAAGATTGTGGGGGCTGTTTTGTTAGACTTCAGTGCAGCTTTTGACATTATCGGTCATAGTCTGTTACTGGAAAAATGTATGTGTTATGGCTTTACACCCCCTGCTATATTGTGGATAAAGAGTTACCTGTCTAACAGAACACAGAGGGTGTTCTTTAATGGAAGCCTCTCAAACAAAATCCAGGTAGAATCAGGTATTCACCAGGGCAGCTGTCTAGGCCCCTTACTTTTTTCAATCTTTACTAACGACATTCCACTGGCTTTGAGTAAAGTCAGTGTGTCTATGTATGTGGATGACTCAACACTATACACGTCAGCTACCACAGCGACTGAAATGACTGCAACACTTAAAGAGCTGCAGTTAGTTTCAGAATGGGTGGCAAGGAATAAGTTAGTCCTAAATATTTCAAAAACTAAAAGCATTGTATTTGGGACAAATCATTCACTAAACCCTAAACCTCAACTAAATCTTGTAATGAATAATGTGGAAATTGAGCAAGTTGAGGAGACTCAACTGCTTGCAGTAACCCTGGATTGTAAACTGTCATGGTCCAAACATATTGATGCAACAGTAGCTAGGATGGGGAGAAGTCTGTCTATAATAAAGCGCTGCTCTGCCTTCTTAACTACACTATCAACAAGGCAGGTCCTACAGGCCCTAGTTTTGTCACACCTGGACTACTGTTCAGTCATGTGGTCAGGTGGCACAAAGAGGGACTTAGGAAAATTGCAATTGGCTCAGAACAGGGCAGCACGGCTGGCCCTTGGATGTACACAGAGAGCTAACATTAATAATATGCATGTCAATCACTCCTGGCTCAAAGTGGAGGCGAGATTGACTTCATCACTACTTGTATTTGTGAGAGGTATTGACATGTTGAATGCACCAAGCTGTCTGTTTGAGCTACTGGCACACAGCTCGGTCACCCATGCATACCCCACAAGACATGCCACCAGAGGTCTCTTCACAGTCCCCAAGTCCAGAACAGACGATGGGAGGCGCACAGTACTACATAGAGCCATGACTACACAGAACTCTATTCCACATCAAGTAACTGATGCAAGCAGTAGAATCAGATTTAAAAAACAGATATAAATACACCTTATGGAACAGCGGGGACTAACATAGACACATGCATACAAACACACGATAACATACGCACTATACACACATGTAGACATGGATTTTGTGTTATAGATATGTGGTAGTAGAGTAGAGTATAACTGCCTTAATTTTGCCGGACCCCAGGAAGAGTAGCTGCTGCTTTGGCAGGAACTAATTGGGATCCATAATAAATACAGATACAAATAGCTTATAGCCAACACAGTTCAAATGCTAAAGCAAAATTCATAGGAAGAAAATAAAATCAACATGCAAATTGTCTTCAGAAACTGCCAGAAACGTATTTGTGTTACCACAAAGAGCATTTCATTCTATCTGTTCTCCTCCACCTTTCCTGGCTGGCAAAGTACCAGGATGTTGTCTCTGGATTTGGAACTGAATCTGAATTCATCCGAGAAGTTGAATATATTCAACTTTGATCAACTTGAAATGATAGTTTGTAAACTTCATACACAGAAAATGAATGCAATATCTACCATATTGAAAGTGAATATATAAATATTACATTGATATTGCATTTTAAAACTGACTGCACTATTCATTCATTTCAGTTTCAAATCATGAACTACAAGTTCAATTTATGAATTCAATGATTGCATTTTTGCATTAAAGTCAATATCCTAACACAAATTCAAAATTGTGGAATTCAAATACAATTTCTGTTGGCACTGAAATCGCTCCATACTCTTGGTTAACCTCTACTGGATCGGTGTCCCGTATATGGGACGGTTGAACTAACGTGCGCTAATGTGATTAGCATGACTATTGTAAGTAACAGCAAACTTTCCAGGACATAGACATGTCTTATATGGGCAGAAAGCTTAAATTCTTGTTAATTTAACTGCACTGTCCAATTTACAGTACCTATTACAGCGAAAAATCACCATGCTACTGTTTGAGGAGAGTGCACAATATCAAAAAACGTATCACAGTAACTGATTTGATTCATTCACCTCTGAAGGTAAATAATGTACTTACATTCAGTAATCTTGCTCTGATTTGTCATCCTAAGGGTCCCAGAGATAAAATGTAGCATAGTTTGTTTGATAAAATCCATTTTTATATTCAAATGTAGGAACTGGGTTCTACAGTTTGAACCCTTGCTGTCTCTGGCTCCACACCCACCCCGCCCGGCCATCAAGATGTCTGAAAATTAGTGTATAAGCTAATGATCCATCATGTATGACATTCCTGGGAGTGTGTAAACTTACATTTTGTATTACCATATCATTTTTGTATGTTCTCTATAGTTATGTACTTGAAAATGTATCAATTGACCAATTCGGGAAATTTGGGCAGACTTGATACAAAATAGTCCAGTATTGCAATGCTT
>NW_025533878.1:207500-285000 GCF_020615455.1 Coregonus clupeaformis | reverse complement strand
GATACGTCTTGCCATAGAGATCCAATATGTACCAAATTACACTGATTGGCCCATGGGGATCGCTGTAGTACAGTTTCTCCTTCTTGTCATTTAGCAGAGCGACTTACAGGAGCAATTAGGATTAAGTGCCTTGCTCAAGGGCACACCAACAGATCTTTCACTTAGTTGGCTCTGGGATTCGAACCAGCGACCTTTCAGTATAGTAATCAACTGTATTTGTCACACCCTGATCTGTTTCACCTGTCTTGTGCTTGTCTCCATCCCCCACCGGGTGTCTCCCATTTGTCCCCATTATCTCCTGTGTTTTTATACCTGTGTTTTCTGTTTGTCTGTTGCCAGTTCGTCTTGTCCCGTCAAGTCCTACCAGCGTGTTCCCGTGTTTTCCTGTGCTCTAGTTTTTGTTTTTGTTAGCCTTCCCAGTTCTGACCTTTCTGCCTGTCCTGACCCTGATCCTGCCCGCCGTCCTGTACCTGCCTGACTCTAATTTGGATTACGACACTTTGCCTGTCTTGACCTACCGATTGCCTGCCATCCTGTACTTGCTTGACTCCGATTTAGATTTACCTTTTGCCTGCCCCTTGAACTATAATAAACTCGGAGACTCGTACTATCTGCCTCCTGTGTCTGCATCTGGATCTTAGCCTGAGTCTTGATAGTACAAACTGGTCATGACTGACCCAGCAGACTCAGACCAGCTCCACAACGCTGTCTCCCAGCAAGGAGCCACCATTGGAAGACACGAGGAGTTACTGCAATGCCTTACGGACGGACTCCATACCCTGGCAGAACGCCATGACCATGCGTTCGATACATTGCTGGAGTAATTCTGTGGATTCCCTACTAGGCAGCAAGCCACAACAGTAACCCCCCAGACTCTAAGTAACCCCGCCACCAGCGGGGAAGTAACCCCGCCACCAATGGATTCTCCATTGTCCTTGAGAGAGGCTGCTTGTAAGCTGCTCCAGCTACATCAAGACTCCCATAGTGTGGCAGACTACGTGGTGGATTTTTGCACGTTGGCGGCTGAGAGTGCCTGGAACCCGGAAGCCTTGTTCGACATGTTCCTTCACAGATTATCGGAGGTGATTAAAGACGAGCTCGCAGCCCGGGAGCTGCCCCTGGACCTCGACTCCCTCATAGCCTTGACCATCCGGATCGATGGGCAGCTACGGGAGCGTAGGAGGGAGAGGGAAACAGTTCCCTGTCGCCCTCGCTCGTCCTCGATTTCCACCTCGCCTCCGAGGAATCACGGAAATCCCCGAAGTCTACATTTCCGAGTGAATCTGATGTCACCAGAGGGCTGCCGACTTGCCTCCTCCAGAGCCCATGCAACTTACGCAGACTAAACACCAAGAGCTGTCTGTATTGTGGAGCTACGGGTCATTTCTTATCTACCTGCCCATTAAAAGACCAGGCTCATCAGTAGGTACGAGTACCCTGATGAGCCATTCGGGGAGTTTCCAATCCCTTACTACTCGAACCCCCCCTCTATGCTACCCTGTTGTGGGGAGGCCAAATATATCCGGGTGTTCATTGACTCTGGGGCAGACGAGAGCTTTATGGACACTACCCTGGTGTCGGAGCTGGGCATCTCCACTCAACCCCTTTCCATTCCGATGGACGTCAGAGTCCTGGATGGGCACTCTATTGGCAGAGTCAATCACAGTACAGTTCCTATCCACCTGCGAGTGTCAGTCAACCACAGTGAATTCATGCAGTTTCTGCTCCTGGAGTCTCCTCATGTACCCATGGCTCCAGGCTTCTCCAAGTTGGACCTTCGGAACGCCTACCATCTGGTTCGGATATGGAAAGGAGACAAGTGGAAGACTGCCTTTAACACGGCTAGCGGGCACTACGAGTACCTGGTTATGCCGTTCGGACTGACCAACGCTTCCGCAGTGTTCCAGGCCCTAGTCAATGATGTGCTCCGAGACATGTTGAACCGAGTTGTGTTTGTCTACCTTGACGACATCCTCATTTATTCCCGGTCAGCTCAAGAGCATGTCCTCCATGTCCGACACGTCCTCCAGCGTCTCCTGGAGAACCAGCTTTTTGTTAAGGCTGAGAAATGTGAGTTCCATCGCTCCACCATCTCCTTCCTAGGATACGTCCTTGCTGCAGATTAAATGATGGCACGGCAGGGGTTGGGTGAAGGTTCCGGGAGAATGACTGTAGACAGAAAAAAACGGAGGTAAGTACAAGGCAGGTCAACAAGGTGAAAAATAACAAAAACTAGCGCTAGTAACTCAGAGGCTGATACGCTGACAACACATACTGTTCATGGCTAACGATCCGGCAGGGAATGGATGTCAGGTCAGAGCTTAAGAAGGGGTGATGATCAGGACCAGGTGTGCCGAGGCTGATGAGAAGCAGGTGCGGGTAATCGAGAGATCACCCGCCTAGCAACGTCGCCCGGCAACCGGACAGGGTGCGTTCAGGAACCTTCAGGAAACAGGAGATTCAGAGCAGAAAAACGGCAACACAGGCAGGAACAGACTCAGGATGCAGGGTTCATGACATCAAGTTCCTCGGCGTACACATCACTGACAAACTGAAATGGACCAACCACACAGACAGTGTGGTGAAGAAGGCGCAACAGAGCCTCTTCAACCTTTTTGGCTTGGCACCTAAAACCCTCACAAACTTTTACAGATGCACAATTGAGAGCATCCTGTCGGGCTGTATCACCTCTTGGTACGGCAACTGCACCACCCGCAACCGCAAGACTCTCCAGAGGGTGCTGCGGTCTGCCCAACGTGTTACCGGGGGCAAACTACCCGCCCTCCAGGACACCTACAGCACCCGATGTCACGGGAAGGACAAAAAAATTATCAAGGACATCAACCGCCTGAGCCACTGCCTGTTCACCCCGCTATCATCCAGAACGCGAGGTCAGTACAGGTGCATCAAACCTGGGACCGAGAGACTGAAAAACAGCTTCTATCTCAAGGCCATTAAACTGTTAAACAGCCATCACTAGCACATTAGAGGTTGCTGCCTATAGACATAGACTAGAAATCACTGGCCACTTTAAGAAATGGAACACTAGCCACTTGAATAATGTTTACATATCTTGCATTACTCATCTCATATGTATATACTGTATTCTATACTATTCTACTGTACCTTAGTCCATTCCGCTCTGACATCGTTCGTCCATATATGTATATATTCTTAATTCATTCCTTACTTTGTGTGTATTGGGTATATGTTGTGAAATTGTTAGATATTACTGCACTGTCGGTGCTAGAAGCACAAACATGTCGCTACACCCGCTATAACATCTGCTAAACACGTATATGTGACCAATACAATTTGATTGTAGAGAGCTGCATAATGACTGAGGTGATCATAGTTATAAACAGCTGTATTGTCTTCATAAGGACAGGTTATGCACACAGTGCAATGTGACGATTGAAAAACCTTGACCAACACCGTTGTTTGATGAATCAAAGATTCTGGGCATTGGTTTAGTCAGTGTTGTTCTGATTGCGGTCGTCATTACAACGTTAGTGTTCTCAGCCCTAAACTGCACAAATGTGTTGATATATTATGTGTCCATTGCAAGTAAGACCTGGCCCCCGAAATAAAGCATGAATGCTTCATTCAATGATTAAAATAGAAGACCCCAGTGAGGGATATGTATTTTACGAGTCTTCATGTAGCTACAGTGAGGGAAAAAAGTATTTGATCCCCTGCTGATTTTGTACGTTTGCCCACTGACAAAGAAATGATCAGTCTATAATTTTAATGGTAGGTTTATTTGAACAATGAGAGACAGAATAACAACAAAAAAATCCAGAAAAACGCATGTAATTTTTTTTTAATAAATTGAATAAAAATAAATAAATCCCTCCTGAGATGTGTGCAAACCTGGTGGCCAACTACAAGAAACGTTTGACCTCTGTGATTGCCAACAAGGGTTTTGCCACCAAGTACTAAGTCATGTTTTGCAGAGGGATCAAATACTTATTTCCCTAATTAAAATGCAAATCAATTTATAACATTTTTGACATGCGTTTTTCTGGATTTTTGTTGTTGTTATTCTGTCTCTCACTGTTCAAATAAACCTACCATTAAAATTATAGACTAATCATTTCTTTGTCAGTGGGAAAACTTACAAAATCAGCAGGGGATCAAATACTTTTTCCCCCACTGTAACTATGTCAGTGTTGTAAGTTTAATAAGCATTGGTGTGCTGAGGGTTAAGATGATTAAGTTCTTCCAAAAGTGTCGAAATATAGTGACTACACATTTATAGCACATTATTCTAAACATTTTGATGAAGTATCTTGTTCAGAATGGTATTAAACCTTCAATCATTGTAGTAAACTGATGTGCTTTACAGACTTCACAAACAGCGTTATATTGATAGTCTTCCTGCCAATGTTTGCTCCTATGGGGTTTAATGACTCTAAAAAGGTGTCAGAAGTGTAGAGAGGAGGAGGCAGGAGGCAGTCGCAAGTTTAGAACTACTGAATTGATTAAAGCACCATAGCTTAAAGCAGGATGAAACCCACAGCACAAAATATAAAGTACTCAGGAAATAGTAGGAGAGATTCCTCTCAGGAAAACAAGCAACATATACAATGACCGACAAAGACAAATGACAGAGGGAGTATATATACAGTGATAGAGTGGGGATTGGAACCAGGTGTGTGTAATGATGACAAGTCCGGGGTTGATGAGTGAAGGGCGTTTGCCAGCAGCAGGTTCGGCAGCAGCTAGAAGGCCGGCGGCGCCCAACGCCTGAGATGGACAGGAGGGGGAGCCAAAGCGAAGGCTGGTGTGACAAAAGGGATTTTTTTCAATATAGATTTAATCTGAAAGAGAATGAGAGTTATGTTGGTGAATTCCCTGAGCCTCATTTTTAAGGTGTGAATACTATGATGGCTAAAGAAAAGATTGAGTTTACGGAGTCTGTTTCTGATGGGGTCTTTGTCATGAAAGATGAAATAAGAGCTTATTGTGTGAACGATGTAGTCATCTTGAGGGAAGCATGTATCAAGTATAGGCAGGAGTTTCTGGAGTGTCGGGGTGTCGACCCATTCCAATCTATTAAAATAGCATCAGTCTGTATGAAAGTGTTTTAAACCAAGTTCCCTACCAAAGACAAAGTTGCGAAGTCACCCCCGGATAATTACATGCATAGTCAGAAAACCTTCTCCAACAGCTCTATACAATGGCTTGAATATATGCCAGCTACTGGGAATGTGTTGCTACAACATGGTTTGAACCACAGTGAGATGAAATGTGGTGCATACTATAGAGATGGGTGGTCCGATGTCGGGGATAGGCCTACTGTCTATGAGAGGCCTACTGTCTATGAGTTGCTAGGTTGTCTTTGGCTCTAATATCAACCCTGTGATTCAGTTGGCTTGATGTACCAACAGCTTGATGTACCAACAGCTTGATGTACCAACAGCTTTGATGTACCAACAGCTTGATGTACCAACAGCTTGATGTACCAACAGATTGATGTACCAACAGCTTTGATGTACCAACAGCTTGATGTACCAGCAGCTTTGATGTACCAACAGCTTTGATGTACCAAGAGATTGATGTACCAACAGCTTTGATGTACCAACAGTCTGATGTACCAACAGCTTTGATGTACCAACAATGGCTGACGAAATTTGAAGTTTAGAAAAAACATTACAATGTGCACGCAGTGTATATTTGGGAGTGTGAATGAATCACCTTAATATAAGCTGACAGTCCCCGAAATCGGGCACTAGAATTACTTTAAAAAATATGTATCTGTTTGCATGACTTCTTTTATTGATTTTCCACCATTTTATAAGTCAGAAGAAAGCCATCCAGACCTTCCTAGGACTATGTCAAAACCCTCTTAGGCCTCACTCCCCCCTATCTGAGATACCTACTGCAGCCCTCATCCTCCACAAACAACACCCGTTCTGCCAGTCACATTCTGTTAAAGGTCCCCAAAGCACACACATCCCTGGGTCACTCCTCTTCCAGTTCTCTGCAGCTAGCGACTGGAACGAGCTGCAAAAAACACTCAAACTGGACAGTTTTATCTCCATCTCTTCATTCAAAGACTCAATCATGGACACTCTTACTGACAGTTGTGGCTGCTTGGCGTGATGTATTGTTGTCTCTACCTTCTTGCCCTTTGTGCTGTTGTCTGTTGCCCAATAATGTTTGTACCATGTCTTGTGCTGCTACCATGTTGTGATGCTACCATGTTGGGATGCTACCATTATTGTTTTCATGTTGGGATGCTACCTTGCTGTGTTGCTACCATTATTGTTTTCATGTTGGGATGCTACCTTGCTGTGTTGCTACCATTATTGTTTTCATGTTGGGATGCTGCCATGTTGTTTTCATGTTGGGATGCTGCCATGTTGTTTTCATGTTGGGATGCTGCCATGTTGTTTTCATGTTGGGATGCTACCTTGCTGTGTTGCTACCATTATTGTTTTCATGTTGGGATGCTACCATGTTGTTTTCATGTTGGGATGCTGCCATGTTGTTTTCATGTTGGGATGCTGCCATGTTGTTTTCATGTTGGGATGCTACCTTGCTGTGTTGTCGTGTTGGGATGCTACCATGTTGTTGTCATGTTGGGATGCTACCTTGCTGTGTTGTCATGTTGGGATGCTACCATGTTGGGATGCTACCATGTTGGGATGCTACCATGTTGGGATGCTACCTTGCTGTGTTGTCGTGTGTTGCTACCATGCTATGTTGTTGTGTTAGGTCTCTCTTTATGTAGTGTTGTGGTGTCTCTCTCTCTTTATGTAGTGTTGTGGTGTCTCTCTTTATGTAGTGTTGTGGTGTCTCTCTTTATGTAGTGTTGTGGTGTCTCTCTTTATGTAGTGTTGTGGTGTCTCTCTTTATGTAGTGTTGTGGTGTCTCTCTCTCTTTATGTAGTGTTGTGGTGTCTCTCTCTCTTTATGTAGTGTTGTGGTGTCTCTCTCTCTCTATGTAGTGTTGTGGCGTCTCTCTTTATGTAGTGTTGTGGTGTCTCTCTCTCTTTATGTAGTGTTGTGGTGTCTCTCTTTATGTAGTGTTGTGGTGTCTCTCTTTATGTAGTGTTGTGGTGTCTCTCTCTCTTTATGTAGTGTTGTGGTGTCTCTCTCTCTTTATGTAGTGTTGTGGTGTCTCTCTCTCTTTATGTAGTGTTGTGGTGTCTCTCTCTCTTTATGTAGTGTTGTGGTGTCTCTCTTTATGTAGTGTTGTGGTGTCTCTCTTTATGTAGTGTTGTGGTGTCTCTCTCTCTTTATGTAGTGTTGTGGTGTCTCTCTCTCTTTATGTAGTGTTGTGGTGTCTCTCTTTACGTAGTGTTGTGGTGTCTCTCTTTATGTAGTGTTGTGGTGTCTCTCTTTATGTAGTGTTGTGGTGTCTCTCTTTATGTAGTGTTGTGGCGTCTCTCTTTATGTAGTGTTGTGGTGTCTCTCTTTATGTAGTGTTGTGGCGTCTCTCTTTATGTAGTGTTGTGGTGTCTCTCTCTCTTTATGTAGTGTTGTGGTGTCTCTCTTTATGTAGTGTTGTGGTGTCTCTCTCTCTTTATGTAGTGTTGTGGCGTCTCTCTTTATGTAGTGTTGTGGTGTCTCTCTTTATGTAGTGTTGTGGTGTCTCTCTTTATGTAGTGTTGTGGTGTCTCTCTTTATGTAGTGTTGTGGTGTCTCTCTTTATGTAGTGTTGTCGTGTCTCTCTTTATGTAGTGTTGTGGTGTCTCTCTTTATGTAGTGTTGTGGTGTCTCTCTTTATGTAGTGTTGTGGTGTCTCTCTTTATGTAGTGTTGTGGTGTCTCTCTCTCTTTATGTAGTGTTGTGGTGTCTCTCTTTATGTAGTGTTGTGGTGTCTCTCTTTATGTAGTGTTGTGGGGTATCTCTTTATGTAGTGTTGTCTCTCTTGTTGTGATGTGTGTTTGGTCCTGTATTTATATATATATATATATATACACATTTCTTTAATCGCAGCCCCCGTCCCCGCAGGAGGCCTTTTGCCTTTTGGTAGGCCGTCATTGTGAATAAGAATTTGTTCTTAACTGACTTGCCTAGTTAAATAAAGGTTAAATAAAAAATAAAATAAAATGTGGGTTATTTTAAGCGATTTGAGCGCCCTTCAAAATCATGGTGCTGAAAGGCCATTTTAGGAAAACTGCCATTTTATCTATCCTCTCTTGTAGCTCGAAATGAAAACACATACAGTGCAAGCTCAGATCTCAATCTTGTTTTATGCCAAGAGTCCTGAAAATTTGAACCGAGCATGGAAAAACGTCCTTTCATCACTCAGCCCTTTGGTCTTGGAATTCCCTCCAAGCCAACCTAAAACCCCAGGACCTGGTGTCCCTGGAGGAGTTCAAAGGACAAATAGATGAACAGGTTGTTGAGATATTGGTGACCGACCGGTTCGATTAGGTCTTATGTAGCAAATGTATCTATCCTTGCGATGCAGTCTAAGGCACTACAGACCCATGTTCGATCAAATGGTGTTCTCGGGGTGATGAGAGGTGTTGGGTTTGCGCCAGACATAGTGTTTTGCTTGATGGCCAAAAAGCTCAATTTTAGTCTCATCTGACCAGAGTACCTTCTTCCATATGTTTGGGGAGTCTCCCACATGCCTTTTGGCGAACACCAAACGTGTTTGCTTATTTTTTTTCATCTTTTTTTTTTTTTTTTTTTTGAACCAGCCTTCATTATAGTAGACCTGAGGGAGGGCTTGGGTTGTTGAACCAGCCTTCATTATAGTAGACCTGAGGGAGGGCTTGTTGTTGAACCAGCCTTCATTATAGTAGACCTGAGGGAGGGCTTGGGTTGTTGTTGAACCAGCCTTCATTATAGTAGACCTGAGGGAGGGCTTGTTGTTGAACCAGCCTTCATTATAGTAGACCTGAGGGAGGGCTTGTTGTTGAACCAGCCTTCATTATAGTAGACCTGAGGGAGGGCTTGGGTTGTTGTTGAACCAGCCTTCATTATAGTAGACCTGAGGGAGGGCTTGTTGTTGAACCAGCCTTCATTATAGTAGGCCTGAGGGAGGGCTTGTTGTTGAACCAGCCTTCATTATAGTAGACCTGAGGGAGGGCTTGGGTTGTTGTTGATCCAGCCTTCATTATAGTAGACCTGAGGGAGGGCTTGGGTTGTTGAACCAGCCTTCATTATAGTAGACCTGAGGGAGGGCTTGGGTTGTTGTTGAACCAGCCTTCATTATAGTAGACCTGAGGGAGGGCTTGGGTTGTTGTTGAACCAGCCTTCATTATAGTAGACCTGAGGGAGGGCTTGGGTTGTTGTTGAACCAGCCTTCATTATAGTAGACCTGAGGGAGGGCTTGGGTTGTTGTTGAACCAGCCTTCATTATAGTAGACCTGAGGGAGGGCTTGGGTTGTTGTTGAACCAGCCTTCATTATAGTAGACCTGAGGGAGGGCTTGTTGTTGAACCAGCCTTCATTATAGTAGACCTGAGGGAGGGCTTGGGTTGTTGTTGAACCAGCCTTCATTATAGTAGACCTGAGGGAGGGCTTGGGTTGTTGTTGAACCAGCCTTCATTATAGTAGACCTGAGGGAGGGCTTGGGTTGTTGTTGAACCAGCCTTCATTATAGTAGACCTGAGGGAGGGCTTGTTGTTGAACCAGCCTTCATTATAGTAGACCTGAGGGAGGGTTGTTGTTGAACCAGCCTTCATTATAGTAGGCCTGAGGGAGGGCTTGGGTTGTTGAACCAGCCTTCATTATAGTAGACCTGAGGGAGGGCTTGGGTTGTTGAACCAGCCTTCATTATAGTAGACCTGAGGGAGGGCTTGGGTTGTTGTTGAACCAGCCTTCATTATAGTAGACCTGAGGGAGGGCTTGTTGTTGAACCAGCCTTCATTATAGTAGACCTGAGGGAGGGCTTGTTGTTGAACCAGCCTTCATTATAGTAGACCTGAGGGAGGGCTTGGGTTGTTGTTGAACCAGCCTTCATTATAGTAGACCTGAGGGAGGGCTTGTTGTTGTTGAACCAGCCTTCATTATAGTAGACCTGAGGGAGGGCTTGGGTTGTTGTTGAACCAGCCTTCATTATAGTAGGCCTGAGAGAGGGCTTGGGTTGTTGAACTAGCCTTCATTATAGTAGACCTGAGGAAGGGCTTGTTGTTGAACCAGCCTTCATTATAGTAGACCTGAGAGAGGGCTTGTTGTTGAACCAGCCTTCATTATAGTAGACCTGAGGGAGGGCTTGGGTTGTTGTTGAACCAGCCTTCATTATAGTAGACCTGAGGGAGGGCTTGGGTTGTTGTTGAACCAGCCTTCATTATAGTAGACCTGAGGGAGGGCTTGTTGTTGAACCAGCCTTCATTATAGTAGACCTGAGGGAGGGCTTGTTGTTGAACCAGCCTTCATTATAGTAGACCTGAGGGAGGGCTTGGGTTGTTGTTGATCCAGCCTTCATTATAGTAGACCTGAGGGAGGGCTTGGGTTGTTGAACCAGCCTTCATTATAGTAGACCTGAGGGAGGGCTTGGGTTGTTGTTGAACCAGCCTTCATTATAGTAGACCTGAGGGAGGGCTTGTTGTTGTTGAACCAGCCTTCATTATAGTAGACCTGAGGGAGGGCTAGGGTTGTTGATGAACCAGCCTTCATTATAGTAGACCTGAGGGAGGGCTTGGGTTGTTGAACCAGCCTTCATTATAGTAGACCTGAGGGAGGGCTTGTTGTTGAACCAGCCTTCATTATAGTAGACCTGAGGGAGGGCTTGTTGTTGAACCAGCCTTCATTATAGTAGGCCTGAGGGAGGGCTTGGGTTGTTGTTGAACCAGCCTTCATTATAGTAGACCTGAGGGAGGGCTTGGGTTGTTGTTGAACCAGCCTTCATTATAGTAGACCTGAGGGAGGGCTTGTTGTTGAACCAGCCTTCATTATAGTAGGCCTGAGGGAGGGCTTGTTGTTGAACCAGCCTTCATTATAGTAGACCTGAGGGAGGGCTTGGGTTGTTGTTGATCCAGCCTTCATTATAGTAGACCTGAGGGAGGGCTTGGGTTGTTGAACCAGCCTTCATTATAGTAGACCTGAGGGAGGGCTTGGGTTGTTGTTGAACCAGCCTTCATTATAGTAGACCTGAGGGAGGGCTTGTTGTTGTTGAACCAGCCTTCATTATAGTAGACCTGAGGGAGGGCTAGGGTTGTTGATGAACCAGCCTTCATTATAGTAGACCTGAGGGAGGGCTTGGGTTGTTGAACCAGCCTTCATTATAGTAGACCTGAGGGAGGGCTTGGGTTGTTGTTGAACCAGCCTTCATTATAGTAGACCTGAGGGAGGGCTTGGGTTGTTGATGAACCAGCCTTCATTATAGTAGACCTGAGGGAGGGCTTGGGTTGTTGAACCAGCCTTCATTATAGTAGACCTGAGGGAGGGCTTGGGTTGTTGTTGAACCAGCCTTCATTATAGTAGACCTGAGGGAGGGCTTGTTGTTGAACCAGCCTTCATTATAGTAGACCTGAGGGAGGGCTTGTTGTTGAACCAGCCTTCATTATAGTAGACCTGAGGGAGGGCTTGGGTTGTTGAACCAGCCTTCATTATAGTAGACCTGAGGGAGGGCTTGTTGTTGAACCAGCCTTCATTATAGTAGACCTGAGGGAGGGCTTGGGTTGTTGTTGATCCAGCCTTCATTATAGTAGACCTGAGGGAGGGCTTATTGTTGAACCAGCCTTCATTATAGTAGACCTGAGGGAGGGCTTGTTGTTGAACCAGCCTTCATTATAGTAGACCTGAGGGAGGGCTTGTTGTTGAACCAGCCTTCATTATAGTAGACCTGAGGGAGGGCTTTGGTTGTTGTTGAACCAGCCTTCATTATAGTAGACCTGAGGGAGGGCTTGTTGTTGAACCAGCCTTCATTATAGTAGGCCTGAGGGAGGGCTTGTTGTTGAACCAGCCTTCATTATAGTAGACCTGAGGGAGGGCTTGGGTTGTTGTTGAACCAGCCTTCATTATAGTAGACCTGAGGGAGGGCTTGGGTTGTTGTTGAACCAGCCTTCATTATAGTAGACCTGAGGGAGGGCTTGGGTTGTTGTTGAACCAGCCTTCATTATAGTAGACCTGAGGGAGGGCTTGGGTTGTTGTTGAACCAGCCTTCATTATAGTAGACCTGAGGGAGGGCTTGGCTTGTTGTTGAACCAGCCTTCATTATAGTAGACCTGAGGGAGGGCTTGGGTTGTTGTTGAACCAGCCTTCATTATAGTAGACCTGAGGGAGGGCTTGGGTTGCTGTTGAACCAGCCTTCATTATAGTAGACCTGAGGGAGGGCTTGGGTTGTTGTTGAACCAGCCTTCATTATAGTACACCTGAGGGAGGGCTTGGGTTGTTGAACCAGCCTTCATTATAGTAGACCTGAGGGAGGGCTTGGGTTGTTGTTGAACCAGCCTTCATTATAGTAGACCTGAGGGAGGGCTTGGGTTGTTGAACCAGCCTTCATTATAGTAGGCCTGAGGGAGGGCTTGTTGTTGAACCAGCCTTCATTATAGTAGACCTGAGGGAGGGCTTGGGTTGTTGTTGAACCAGCCTTCATTATAGTAGACCTGAGGGAGGGCTTGTTGTTGAACCAGCCTTCATTATAGTAGACCTGAGGGAGGGCTTGGGTTGTTGTTGAACCAGCCTTCATTATAGTAGGCCTGAGGGAGGGCTTGTTGTTGAACCAGCCTTCATTATAGTAGACCTGAGGGAGGGCTTGGGTTGTTGATGAACCAGCCTTCATTATAGTAGGCCTGAGGGAGGGCTTGGGTTGTTGTTGAACCAGCCTTCATTATAGTAGACCTGAGGGAGGGCTTGGGTTGTTGTTGAACCAGCCTTCATTATAGTAGACCTGAGGGAGGGCTTGGGTTGTTGATGAACCAGCCTTCATTATAGTAGACCTGAGGGAGGGCTTGGGTTGTTGATGAACCAGCCTTCATTATAGTAGACCTGAGGGAGGGCTTGGGTTGTTGAACCAGCCTTCATTATAGTAGACCTGAGGGAGGGCTTGGGTTGTTGTTGAACCAGCCTTCATTATAGTAGACCTGAGGGAGGGCTTGTTGTTGAACCAGCCTTCATTATAGTAGACCTGAGGGAGGGCTTGGGTTGTTGTTGAACCAGCCTTCATTATAGTAGACCTGAGGGAGGGCTTGTTGTTGAACCAGCCTTCATTATAGTAGACCTGAGGGAGGGCTTGGGTTGTTGAACCAGCCTTCATTATAGTAGACCTGAGGGAGGGCTTGGGTTGTTGTTGAACCAGCCTTCATTATAGTAGACCTGAGGGAGGGCTTGTTGTTGAACCAGCCTTCATTATAGTAGACCTGAGGGAGGGCTTGGGTTGTTGTTGATCCAGCCTTCATTATAGTAGACCTGAGGGAGGGCTTATTGTTGAACCAGCCTTCATCATAGTAGACCTGAGGGAGGGCTTGTTGTTGAACCAGCCTTCATTATAGTAGACCTGAGGGAGGGCTTTGGTTGTTGTTGAACCAGCCTTCATTATAGTAGACCTGAGGGAGGGCTTGTTGTTGAACCAGCCTTCATTATAGTAGGCCTGAGGGAGGGCTTGTTGTTGAACCAGCCTTCATTATAGTAGACCTGAGGGAGGGCTTGGGTTGTTGTTGAACCAGCCTTCATTATAGTAGACCTGAGGGAGGGCTTGGGTTGTTGTTGAACCAGCCTTCATTATAGTAGACCTGAGGGAGGGCTTGGGTTGTTGTTGAACCAGCCTTCATTATAGTAGACCTGAGGGAGGGCTTGGGTTGTTGTTGAACCAGCCTTCATTATAGTAGACCTGAGGGAGGGCTTGGCTTGTTGTTGAACCAGCCTTCATTATAGTAGACCTGAGGGAGGGCTTGGGTTGTTGTTGAACCAGCCTTCATTATAGTAGACCTGAGGGAGGGCTTGGGTTGCTGTTGAACCAGCCTTCATTATAGTAGACCTGAGGGAGGGCTTGGGTTGTTGTTGAACCAGCCTTCATTATAGTACACCTGAGGGAGGGCTTGGGTTGTTGAACCAGCCTTCATTATAGTAGACCTGAGGGAGGGCTTGGGTTGTTGTTGAACCAGCCTTCATTATAGTAGACCTGAGGGAGGGCTTGGGTTGTTGAACCAGCCTTCATTATAGTAGGCCTGAGGGAGGGCTTGTTGTTGAACCAGCCTTCATTATAGTAGACCTGAGGGAGGGCTTGGGTTGTTGTTGAACCAGCCTTCATTATAGTAGACCTGAGGGAGGGCTTGTTGTTGAACCAGCCTTCATTATAGTAGACCTGAGGGAGGGCTTGGGTTGTTGTTGAACCAGCCTTCATTATAGTAGACCTGAGGGAGGGCTTGTTGTTGAACCAGCCTTCATTATAGTAGACCTGAGGGAGGGCTTGGGTTGTTGATGAACCAGCCTTCATTATAGTAGGCCTGAGGGAGGGCTTGGGTTGTTGTTGAACCAGCCTTCATTATAGTAGACCTGAGGGAGGGCTTGGGTTGTTGTTGAACCAGCCTTCATTATAGTAGACCTGAGGGAGGGCTTGGGTTGTTGATGAACCAGCCTTCATTATAGTAGACCTGAGGGAGGGCTTGGGTTGTTGATGAACCAGCCTTCATTATAGTAGACCTGAGGGAGGGCTTGGGTTGTTGAACCAGCCTTCATTATAGTAGACCTGAGGGCGGGCTTGGGTTGTTGTTGAACCAGCCTTCATTATAGTAGACCTGAGGGAGGGCTTGTTGTTGAACCAGCCTTCATTATAGTAGACCTGAGGGAGGGCTTGGGTTGTTGTTGAACCAGCCTTCATTATAGTAGACCTGAGGGAGGGCTTGTTGTTGAACCAGCCTTCATTATAGTAGACCTGAGGGAGGGCTTGGGTTGTTGAACCAGCCTTCATTATAGTAGACCTGAGGGAGGGCTTGGGTTGTTGTTGAACCAGCCTTCATTATAGTAGACCTGAGGGAGGGCTTGGGTTGTTGTTGAACCAGCCTTCATTATAGTAGACCTGAGGGAGGGCTTGGGTTGTTGTTGAACCAGCCTTCATTATAGTAGACCTGAGGGAGGGCTTGTTGTTGAACCAGCCTTCATTATAGTAGACCTGAGGGAGGGCTTGGGTTGTTGAACCAGCCTTCATTATAGTAGACCTGAGGGAGGGCTTGTTGTTGAACCAGCCTTCATTATAGTAGACCTGAGGGAGGGCTTGGGTTGTTGAACCAGCCTTCATTATAGTAGACCTGAGGGAGGGCTTGGGTTGTTGTTGAACCAGCCTTCATTATAGTAGACCTGAGGGAGGGATTGGGTTGTTGAACCAGCCTTCATTATAGTAGACCTGAGGGAGGGCTTGGGTTGTTGTTGAACCAGCCTTCATTATAGTAGACCTGAGGGAGGGCTTGTTGTTGAACCAGCCTTCATTATAGTAGACCTGAGGGAGGGCTTGTTGTTGAACCAACCTTCATTATAGTAGACCTGAGGGAGGGCTTGGGTTGTTGAACCAGCCTTCATTATAGTAGACCTGAGGGAGGGCTTGTTGTTGAACCAGCCTTCATTATAGTAGGCCTGAGGGAGGGCTTGTTGTTGAACCAGCCTTCATTATAGTAGACCTGAGGGAGGGCTTGGGTTGTTGATGAACCAGCCTTCATTATAGTAGACCTGAGGGAGGGCTTGGGTTGTTGTTGAACCAGCCTTCATTATAGTAGACCTGAGGGAGGGCTTGTTGTTGAACCAGCCTTCATTATAGTAGACCTGAGGGAGGGCTTGTTGTTGAACCAGCCTTCATTATAGTAGACCTGAGGGAGGGCTTGGGTTGTTGTTGAACCAGCCTTCATTATAGTAGGCCTGAGGGAGGGCTTGTTGTTGAACCAGCCTTCATTATAGTAGACCTGAGGGAGGGCTTGGGTTGTTGTTGAACCAGCCTTCATTATAGTAGACCTGAGGGAGGGCTTGGGTTGTTGTTGAACCAGCCTTCATTATAGTAGACCTGAGGGAGGGCTTTGGTTGCTGTTGAACCAGCCTTCATTATAGTAGACCTGAGGGAGGGCTTGGGTTGTTGTTGAACCAGCCTTCATTATAGTAGGCCTGAGGGAGGGCTTGTTGTTGAACCAGCCTTCATTATAGTAGACCTGAGGGAGGGCTTGGGTTGTTGTTGAACCAGCCTTCATTATAGTAGACCTGAGGGAAGGCTTGGGTTGTTGTTGAACCAGCCTTCATTATAGTAGACCTGAGGGAGGGCTTGTTGTTGTTGAACCAGCCTTCATTATAGTAGACCTGAGGGAGGGCTTGGGTTGTTGTTGAACCAGCCTTCATTATAGTAGACCTGAGGGAGGGCTTGGGTTGTTGTTGAACCAGCCTTCATTATAGTAGGCCTGAGGGAGGGCTTGGGTTGTTGTTGAACCAGCCTTCATTATAGTAGACCTGAGGGAGGGCTTGGGTTGTTGTTGAACCAGCCTTCATTATAGTAGACCTGAGGGAGGGCTTGGGTTGTTGTTGAACCAGCCTTCATTATAGTAGACCTGAGGGAGGGCTTGGGTTGTTGTTGAACCAGCCTTCATTATAGTAGACCTGAGGGAGGGCTTGTTGTTGAACCAGCCTTCATTATAGTAGACCTGAGGGAGGGCTTGTTGTTGAACCAGCCTTCATTATAGTAGACCTGAGGGAGGGCTTGGGTTGTTGTTGAACCAGCCTTCATGATAGTAGACCTGAGGGAAGGCTTGGGTTGTTGTTGAACCAGCCTTCATTATAGTAGACCTGAGGGAGGGCTTGTTGTTGAACCAGCCTTCATTATAGTAGACCTGAGGGAGGGCTTGGGTTGTTGTTGATCCAGCCTTCATTATAGTAGACCTGAGGGAGGGCTTGGGTTGTTGAACCAGCCTTCATTATAGTAGACCTGAGGGAGGGCTTGGGTTGTTGTTGAACCAGCCTTCATTATAGTAGACCTGAGGGAGGGCTTGTTGTTGAACCAGCCTTCATTATAGTAGACCTGAGGGAGGGCTTGTTAGGTCTCTCTTTATGTAGTGTTGTGGTGTCTCTCTTTATGTAGTGTTGTCTCTCTTTATGTAGTGTTGTGGTGTCTCTCTCTCTTTATGTAGTGTTGTGGTGTCTCTCTCTCTTTATGTAGTGTTGTGGTGTCTCTCTTTATGTAGTGTTGTGGTGTCTCTCTTTATGTAGTGTTGTCTCTCTTTATGTAGTGTTGTGGTGTCTCTCTCTCTTTATGTAGTGTTGTGGTGTCTCTCTTTATGTAGTGTTGTGGCGTCTCTCTTTATGTAGTGTTGTGGCGTATCTCTTTATGTAGTGTTGTGGTGTCTCTCTCTCTTTATGTAGTGTTGTGGTGTCTCTCTTTATGTAGTGTTGTGGCGTCTCTCTCTCTTTATGTAGTGTTGTGGTGTCTCTCTCTCTTTATGTAGTGTTGTGGTGTCTCTCTTTATGTAGTATTGTGGTGTCTCTCTTTATGGAGTGTTGTGGTGTCTCTTTCTCTTTATGTAGTGTTGTGGTGTCTCTCTTTATGTAGTGTTGTGGTGTCTCTCTTTATGTAGTGTTGTGGTGTCTCTCTCTCTTTATGTAGTGTTGTGGTGTCTCTCTCTCTTTATGTAGTGTTGTGGTGTCTCTCTTTATGTAGTGTTGTGGTGTCTCTCTTTATGTAGTGTTGTGGTGTCTCTCTCTCTTTATGTAGTGTTGTGGTGTCTCTCTTTATGTAGTGTTGTGGTGTCTCTCTCTCTTTATGTAGTGTTGTGGTGTCTCTCTCTCTTTATGTAGTGTTGTGGTGTCTCTCTTTATGTAGTGTTGTGGTGTCTCTCTCTCTTTATGTAGTGTTGTGGTGTCTCTCTCTCTTTATGTAGTGTTGTGGTGTCTCTCTTTATGTAGTGTTGTGGTGTCTCTCTCTCTTTATGTAGTGTTGTGGTGTCTCTCTTTATGTAGTGTTGTGGTGTCTCTCTTTATGTAGTGTTGTGGTGTCTCTCTCTCTTTATGTAGTGTTGTGGTGTCTCTCTCTCTTTATGTAGTGTTGTGGTGTCTCTCTCTCTTTATGTAGTGTTGTGGTGTCTCTCTTTATGTAGTGTTGTGGCGTCTCTCTTTATGTAGTGTTGTGGTGTCTCTCTCTCTTTATGTAGTGTTGTGGTGTCTCTCTCTCTTTATGTAGTGTTGTGGTGTCTCTCTTTATGTAGTGTTGTGGTGTCTCTCTCTCTTTATGTAGTGTTGTGGTGTCTCTCTCTTTATGTAGTGTTGTGGTGTCTCTCTTTATGTAGTGTTGTGGTGTCTCTCTTTATGTAGTGTTGTGGTGTCTCTCTCTCTTTATGTAGTGTTGTGGCGTCTCTCTTTATGTAGTGTTGTGGTGTCTCTCTTTATGTAGTGTTGTGGTGTCTCTCTCTCTTTATGTAGTGTTGTGGTGTCTCTCTTTATGTAGTGTTGTGGTGTCTCTCTCTTTATGTAGTGTTGTGGTGTCTCTCTTTATGTAGTGTTGTGGTGTCTCTCTTTATGTAGTGTTGTGGTGTCTCTCTTTATGTAGTGTTGTGGTGTCTCTCTTTATGTAGTGTTGTGGCGTCTCTCTTTATGTAGTGTTGTGGTGTCTCTCTCTCTTTATGTAGTGTTGTGGTGTCTCTCTCTCTTTATGTAGTGTTGTGGTGTCTCTCTTTATGTAGTGTTGTGGTGTCTCTCTTTATGTAGTGTTGTGGTGTCTCTCTTTATGTAGTGTTGTGGTGTCTCTCTCTCTTTATGTAGTGTTGTGGTGTCTCTCTCTCTTTATGTAGTGTTGTGGTGTCTCTCTTTATGTAGTGTTGTGGTGTCTCTCTCTCTTTATGTAGTGTTGTGGTGTCTCTCTCTCTTTATGTAGTGTTGTGGTGTCTCTCTCTCTTTATGTAGTGTTGTGGTGTCTCTCTTTATGTAGTGTTGTGGTGTCTCTCTCTCTTTATTTAGTGTTGTGGTGTCTCTCTCTTTATGTAGTGTTGTGGTGTCTCTCTCTCTTTATGTAGTGTTGTGGTGTCTCTCTTTATGTAGTGTTGTGGTGTCTCTCTCTCTTTATGTAGTGTTGTGGTGTCTCTCTTTATGTAGTGTTGTGGTGTCTCTCTCTCTTTATGTAGTGTTGTGGTGTCTCTCTTTATGTAGTGTTGTGGTGTCTCTCTTTATGTAGTGTTGTGGTGTCTCTATGTAGTGTTGTGGTGTCTCTCTCTCTTTATGTAGTGTTGTGGTGTCTCTCTATCTTTATGTAGTGTTGTGGTGTCTCTCTTTATGTAGTGTTGTGGCGTCTCTCTTTATGTAGTGTTGTGGTGTCTCTCTCTCTTTATGTAGTGTTGTGGTGTCTCTCTCTCTTTATGTAGTGTTGTGGTGTCTCTCTTTATGTAGTGTTGTGGTGTCTCTCTCTCTTTATGTAGTGTTGTGGTGTCTCTCTCTTTATGTAGTGTTGTGGTGTCTCTCTTTATGTAGTGTTGTGGTGTCTCTCTTTATGTAGTGTTGTGGTGTCTCTCTCTCTTTATGTAGTGTTGTGGTGTCTCTCTCTCTTTATGTAGTGTTGTGGTGTCTCTCTTTATGTAGTGTTGTGGTGTCTCTCTCTCTTTATGTAGTGTTGTGGTGTCTCTCTCTCTTTATGTAGTGTTGTGGTGTCTCTCTTTATGTAGTGTTGTGGTGTCTCTCTCTCTTTATGTAGTGTTGTGGTGTCTCTCTTTATGTAGTGTTGTGGTGTCTCTCTTTATGTAGTGTTGTGGTGTCTCTCTCTCTTTATGTAGTGTTGTGGTGTCTCTCTCTCTTTATGTAGTGTTGTGGTGTCTCTCTCTCTTTATGTAGTGTTGTGGTGTCTCTCTTTATGTAGTGTTGTGGCGTCTCTCTTTATGTAGTGTTGTGGTGTCTCTCTCTCTTTATGTAGTGTTGTGGTGTCTCTCTCTCTTTATGTAGTGTTGTGGTGTCTCTCTTTATGTAGTGTTGTGGTGTCTCTCTCTCTTTATGTAGTGTTGTGGTGTCTCTCTCTTTATGTAGTGTTGTGGTGTCTCTCTTTATGTAGTGTTGTGGTGTCTCTCTTTATGTAGTGTTGTGGTGTCTCTCTCTCTTTATGTAGTGTTGTGGCGTCTCTCTTTATGTAGTGTTGTGGTGTCTCTCTTTATGTAGTGTTGTGGTGTCTCTCTCTCTTTATGTAGTGTTGTGGTGTCTCTCTTTATGTAGTGTTGTGGTGTCTCTCTCTTTATGTAGTGTTGTGGTGTCTCTCTTTATGTAGTGTTGTGGTGTCTCTCTTTATGTAGTGTTGTGGTGTCTCTCTTTATGTAGTGTTGTGGTGTCTCTCTTTATGTAGTGTTGTGGCGTCTCTCTTTATGTAGTGTTGTGGTGTCTCTCTCTCTTTATGTAGTGTTGTGGTGTCTCTCTCTCTTTATGTAGTGTTGTGGTGTCTCTCTTTATGTAGTGTTGTGGTGTCTCTCTTTATGTAGTGTTGTGGTGTCTCTCTTTATGTAGTGTTGTGGTGTCTCTCTCTCTTTATGTAGTGTTGTGGTGTCTCTCTCTCTTTATGTAGTGTTGTGGTGTCTCTCTTTATGTAGTGTTGTGGTGTCTCTCTCTCTTTATGTAGTGTTGTGGTGTCTCTCTCTCTTTATGTAGTGTTGTGGTGTCTCTCTCTCTTTATGTAGTGTTGTGGTGTCTCTCTTTATGTAGTGTTGTGGTGTCTCTCTCTCTTTATTTAGTGTTGTGGTGTCTCTCTCTTTATGTAGTGTTGTGGTGTCTCTCTCTCTTTATGTAGTGTTGTGGTGTCTCTCTTTATGTAGTGTTGTGGTGTCTCTCTCTCTTTATGTAGTGTTGTGGTGTCTCTCTTTATGTAGTGTTGTGGTGTCTCTCTCTCTTTATGTAGTGTTGTGGTGTCTCTCTCTCTTTATGTAGTGTTGTGGTGTCTCTCTTTATGTAGTGTTGTGGTGTCTCTATGTAGTGTTGTGGTGTCTCTCTCTCTCTTTATGTAGTGTTGTGGTGTCTCTCTATCTTTATGTAGTGTTGTGGTGTCTCTCTTTATGTAGTGTTGTGGCGTCTCTCTTTATGTAGTGTTGTGGTGTCTCTCTCTCTTTATGTAGTGTTGTGGTGTCTCTCTCTCTTTATGTAGTGTTGTGGTGTCTCTCTTTATGTAGTGTTGTGGTGTCTCTCTCTCTTTATGTAGTGTTGTGGTGTCTCTCTCTTTATGTAGTGTTGTGGTGTCTCTCTTTATGTAGTGTTGTGGTGTCTCTCTTTATGTAGTGTTGTGGTGTCTCTCTCTCTCTTATGTAGTGTTGTGGCGTCTCTCTTTATGTAGTGTTGTGGTGTCTCTCTTTATGTAGTGTTGTGGTGTCTCTCTTTATGTAGTGTTGTGGTGTCTCTCTCTCTTTATGTAGTGTTGTGGTGTCTCTCTTTATGTAGTGTTGTGGTGTCTCTCTCTTTATGTAGTGTTGTGGTGTCTCTCTTTATGTAGTGTTGTGGTGTCTCTCTTTATGTAGTGTTGTGGTGTCTCTCTTTATGTAGTGTTGTGGTGTCTCTCTTTATGTAGTGTTGTGGCGTCTCTCTTTATGTAGTGTTGTGGTGTCTCTCTCTCTTTATGTAGTGTTGTGGTGTCTCTCTCTCTCTTTATGTAGTGTTGTGGTGTCTCTCTTTATGTAGTGTTGTGGTGTCTCTCTTTATGTAGTGTTGTGGTGTCTCTCTTTATGTAGTGGTGTGGTGTCTCTCTCTCTATGTAGTGTTGTGGTGTCTCTCTCTCTCTTTATGTAGTGTTGTGGTGTCTCTCTCTCTTTATGTAGTGTTGTGGTGTCTCTCTTTATGTAGTGTTGTGGTGTCTCTCTCTCTTTATGTAGTGTTGTGGTGTCTCTCTCTCTTTATGTAGTGTTGTGGTGTCTCTCTCTCTTTATGTAGTGTTGTGGTGTCTCTCTTTATGTAGTGTTGTGGTGTCTCTCTCTCTTTATGTAGTGTTGTGGTGTCTCTCTTTATGTAGTGTTGTGGTGTCTCTCTCTCTTTATGTAGTGTTGTGGTGTCTCTATGTAGTGTTGTGGGGTCTCTCTTTATGTAGTGTTGTCGTGTCTCTCTTTATGTAGTGTTGTGGTGTCTCTCTTTATGTAGTGTTGTGGTGTCTCTCTCTCTTTATGTAGTGTTGTGGTGTCTCTTTATGTAGTGTTGTGGTGTCTCTCTTTATGTAGTGTTGTGGTGTCTCTCTCTCTTTATGTAGTGTTGTGGTGTCTCTCTTTATGTAGTGTTGTGGTGTCTCTCTTTATGTAGTGTTGTGGTGTCTCTCTCTCTTTATGTAGTGTTGTGGTGTCTCTCTCTTTATGTAGTGTTGTGGTGTCTCTCTTTATGTAGTGTTGTGGTGTCTCTCTCTCTTTATGTAGTGTTGTGGCGTCTCTCTTTATGTAGTGTTGTGGCGTCTCTCTTTATGTAGTGTTGTGGTGTCTCTCTTTATGTAGTGTTGTGGTGTCTCTCTCTCTTTATGTAGTGTTGTGGTGTCTCTCTTTATGTAGTGTTGTGGTGTCTCTCTCTTTATGTAGTGTTGTGGTGTCTCTCTTTATGTAGTGTTGTGGTGTCTCTCTTTATGTAGTGTTGTGGTGTCTCTCTTTATGTAGTGTTGTGGTGTCTCTCTTTATGTAGTGTTGTGGTGTCTCTCTTTATGTAGTGTTGTGGTGTCTCTCTCTCTTTATGTAGTGTTGTGGTGTCTCTCTCTCTTTATGTAGTGTTGTGGTGTCTCTCTTTATGTAGTGTTGTGGTGTCTCTCTTTATGTAGTGTTGTGGTGTCTCTCTTTATGTAGTGGTGTGGTGTCTCTCTCTCTTTATGTAGTGTTGTGGTGTCTCTCTCTCTTTATGTAGTGTTGTGGTGTCTCTCTCTCTTTATGTAGTGTTGTGGTGTCTCTCTTTATGTAGTGTTGTGGTGTCTCTCTCTCTTTATGTAGTGTTGTGGTGTCTCTCTCTCTCTTATGTAGTGTTGTGGTGTCTCTCTCTCTTTATGTAGTGTTGTGGTGTCTCTCTTTATGTAGTGTTGTGGTGTCTCTCTCTCTTTATGTAGTGTTGTGGTGTCTCTCTTTATGTAGTGTTGTGGTGTCTCTCTTTATGTAGTGTTGTGGTGTCTCTCTCTCTTTATGTAGTGTTGTGGTGTCTCTATGTAGTGTTGTGGGGTCTCTCTTTATGTAGTGTTGTCGTGTCTCTCTTTATGTAGTGTTGTGGTGTCTCTCTTTATGTAGTGTTGTGGTGTCTCTCTCTCTTTATGTAGTGTTGTGGTGTCTCTTTATGTAGTGTTGTGGTGTCTCTCTTTATGTAGTGTTGTGGTGTCTCTCTCTCTTTATGTAGTGTTGTGGTGTCTCTCTTTATGTAGTGTTGTGGTGTCTCTCTTTATGTAGTGTTGTGGTGTCTCTCTCTCTCTTTATGTAGTGTTGTGGTGTCTCTCTCTCTTTATGTAGTGTTGTGGCGTCTCTCTCTATGTAGTGTTGTGGTGTCTCTCTTTATGTAGTGTTGTGGTGTCTCTCTTTATGTAGTGTTTTGGTGTCTCTCTTTATGTAGTGTTGTGGTGTCTCTCTTTATGTAGTGTTGTGGTGTCTCTCTTTATGTAGTGTTGTGGTGTCTCTCTTTATGTAGTTTTGTGGTGTCTCTCTTTATGTAGTGTTGTGGTGTCTCTCTTTATGTAGTGTTGTGGTGTCTCTCTTTATGTAGTGTTGTGGTGTCTCTCTTTATGTAGTGTTGTGGTGTCTCTCTCTCTTTATGTAGTGTTGTGGTGTCTCTCTTTATGTAGTGTTGTGGTGTCTCTCTCTCTTTATGTAGTGTTGTGGTGTCTCTCTCTCTTTATGTAGTGTTGTGGCGTCTCTCTTTATGTAGTGTTGTGGCGTCTCTCTTTATGTAGTGTTGTGGCGTCTCTCTTTATGTAGTGTTGTGGTGTCTCTCTTTATGTAGTGTTGTGGTGTCTCTCTTTATGTAGTGTTGTGGTGTCTCTCTCTCTTTATGTAGTGTTGTGGTGTCTCTATGTAGTGTTGTGGCGTCTCTCTTTATGTAGTGTTGTGGTGTCTCTCTCTCTTTATGTAGTGTTGTGGTGTCTCTCTCTCTTTATGTAGTGTTGTGGTGTCTCTCTTTATGTAGTGTTGTGGTGTCTCTCTTTATGTAGTGTTGTGGTGTCTCTTTATGTAGTGGTGTGGTGTCTCTCTCTCTTTATGTAGTGTTGTGGTGTCTCTCTCTCTTTATGTAGTGTTGTGGTGTCTCTCTCTCTTTATGTAGTGTTGTGGTGTCTCTCTTTATGTAGTGTTGTGGTGTCTCTCTCTCTTTATGTAGTGTTGTGGTGTCTCTCTCTCTTTATGTAGTGTTGTGGTGTCTCTCTCTCTTTATGTAGTGTTGTGGTGTCTCTCTTTATGTAGTGTTGTGGTGTCTCTCTCTCTTTATGTAGTGTTGTGGTGTCTCTCTTTATGTAGTGTTGTGGTGTCTCTCTCTCTTTATGTAGTGTTGTGGTGTCTCTATGTAGTGTTGTGGGGTCTCTCTTTATGTAGTGTTGTCGTGTCTCTCTTTATGTAGTGTTGTGGTGTCTCTCTTTATGTAGTGTTGTGGTGTCTCTCTCTCTTTATGTAGTGTTGTGGTGTCTCTTTATGTAGTGTTGTGGTGTCTCTCTTTATGTAGTGTTGTGGTGTCTCTCTCTCTTTATGTAGTGTTGTGGTGTCTCTCTTTATGTAGTGTTGTGGTGTCTCTCTTTATGTAGTGTTGTGGTGTCTCTCTCTCTTTATGTAGTGTTGTGGCGTCTCTCTCTATGTAGTGTTGTGGTGTCTCTCTTTATGTAGTGTTGTGGTGTCTCTCTTTATGTAGTGTTGTGGTGTCTCTCTTTATGTAGTGTTGTGGTGTCTCTCTTTATGTAGTGTTGTGGTGTCTCTCTTTATGTAGTGTTGTGGTGTCTCTCTTTATGTAGTTTTGTGGTGTCTCTCTTTATGTAGTGTTGTGGTGTCTCTCTTTATGTAGTGTTGTGGTGTCTCTCTTTATGTAGTGTTGTGGTGTCTCTCTTTATGTAGTGTTGTGGTGTCTCTCTCTCTTTATGTAGTGTTGTGGTGTCTCTCTTTATGTAGTGTTGTGGTGTCTCTCTCTCTTTATGTAGTGTTGTGGTGTCTCTCTCTCTTTATGTAGTGTTGTGGCGTCTCTTTATGTAGTGTTGTGGCGTCTCTCTTTATGTAGTGTTGTGGTGTCTCTCTTTATGTAGTGTTGTGGTGTCTCTCTTTATGTAGTGTTGTGGTGTCTCTCTCTCTTTATGTAGTGTTGTGATGTCTCTCTTTATGTAGTGTTGTGGTGTCTCTCTCTCTTTATGTATTGTTGTGGTGTCTCTCTTTATGTAGTGTTGTGGTGTCTCTCTCTCTTTATGTAGTGTTGTGGTGTGTGTTTGGTCCTGTATTTATATATATATATATATATATAAAATGTAATCCCAGCACCCGTCCCCGCAGGAGGCCTTTTGCTTTTTGGTAGGCCGTCATTGTAAATAAGAATTTGTTCTTAACTGACTTGCCTAGTTAAATAAAAGGTTAAATAAAATAAATAAATCAAATGTCAACGTCCTCTGTCGAATAAACGTGTATTTGCCTCCCTCTGTTCGTCGGCTGCATCATTACATCCATTTATATCACTTCACAGCAAAGTTACGTCAAAGGGGCGGTCCTTAGAAAAACATTTATCCAGCTTGACTGCTACACAGCACAAACATGGCAAAGCAATCACTGAATTTGTCTCGAGCA
Organism: Coregonus clupeaformis; assembly: GCF_020615455.1. Classification (NCBI taxonomy): domain Eukaryota; kingdom Metazoa; phylum Chordata; class Actinopteri; order Salmoniformes; family Salmonidae; genus Coregonus; species Coregonus clupeaformis. The sequence goes on along the minus strand of NW_025533878.1, from coordinate 259,422 downwards.
GGTGGATCTAAATAAATCACCCTAATAGCTCTATGATAAAGAATGCAACCTACACACTTCCTTAAACCTACAGTGCCTTACAAAAGTATTCATCCCCCTTGGTATTTTCTTCCTATTTTGTTGCATTACAACCTGAATTTTATTTGGATTTCATGTAATGGACATACACAAAATAGTCCAAATTGATGAAGTGAAATGAAAAAAATTACTTGCTTCAAAAAATTCAAAAAAAATAAATAATGGAAAATTGGTGCGTGCATACAGTGGGGAAAAAAAGTATTTAGTCAGCCACCAATTGTGCAAGTTCTCCCACTTAAAAAGATGAGAGAGGCCTGTCATTTTCATCATAGGTACACTTCAACTATGACAGACAAATTGAGATTTTTTTTCTCCAGAAAATCACATTGTAGGATTTGTAATGAATTTATTTGCAAATTATGGTGGAAAATAAGTATTTGGTCACCTACAAACAAACAAGATTTCTGGCTCTCACAGACCTGTAATTTCTTCTTTAAGAGGCTCCTCTGTCCTCCACTCGTTACCTGTATTAATGGCACCTGTTTGAACTTGTTATCAGTATAAAAGACACCTGCCCACAACCTCAAACAGTCACACTCCAAACTCCACTATGGCCAAGACCAAAGAGCTGTCAAAGGACACCAGAAACAAAATTGTAGACCTGCACCAGGCTGGGAAGACTGAATCTGCAATAGGTAAGCAGCTTGGTTTGAAGAAATCAACTGTGGGAGCAATTGTTAGGAAATGGAAGACATTCAAGACCACTGATAATCTCCCTCGATCTGGGGCTCCACGCAAGATCTCACCCCATGGGGTCAAAATGATCACAAGAACGGTGAGCAAAAATCCCAGAACCACACGGGGGGACCTAGTGAATGACCTGCAGAGAGCTGGGACCAAAGTAACAAAGCCTACCATCAGTAACACACTACGCCGCCAGGGACTCAAATCCTGCAGTGCCAGACGTGTCCCCCTGCTTAAGCCAGTACATGTCCAGGCCCGTCTGAAGTTTGCTAGAGTGCATTTGGATGATCCAGAAGAGGATTGGGAGAATGTCATATGGTCAGATGAAACCAAAATAGAACTTTTGGGTAAAAACTCAACTCGTCGTGTTTGGAGGACAAAGAATGCTGAGTTGCATCCATAGAACACCATACCTACTGTGAAGCATGGGGGTGGAAACATCATGCTTTGGGGCTGTTTTTCTGCAAAGGGACCAGGACGACTGATCCGTGTAAAGGAAAGAATGAATGGGGCCATGTATCGTGAGATTTTGAGTGAAAACCTCCTTCCATCAGCAAGGGCATTGAAGATTAAACGTGGCTGGGTCTTTCAGCATGACAATGATCCTAAACACACCGCCCGGGCAACGAAGGAGTGGCTTCGTAAGAAGCATTTCAAGGTCCTGGAGTGGCCTAGCCAGTCTCCAGATCTCAACCCCATAGAACATCTTTGGAGGGAGTTGAAAGTCCGTGTTGCCCAGCGACAGCCCCAAAACATCACTGCTCTAGAGGAGATCTGCATGGAGGAATGGGCCAAAATACCAGCAACAGTGTGTGAAAACCTTGTGAAGACTTACAGAAAACGTTTGACCTGTGTCATTGCCAACAAAGGGTATATAACAAAGTATTGAGAAACTTTTGTTATTGACCAAATACTTATTTTCCACCATAATTTGCAAATAAATTCATTAGAAATCCTACAATGTGATTTTCAGGATTTTTTTTTCTCATTTTGTCTGTCATAGTTGACGTGTACCTATGATGAAAATTACAGGCCTCTCATCTTTTTAAGTGGGAGAACTTGCACAATTGGTGGCTGACTAAATACTTTTTTTCCCCACTGTAGTTGTTTCCAATGTTATTTCACACTTAAGAGTACCTGTAATTATGCCAGCTAGCTACCTACCATTCAGCTGTTTTTCTAACCTCATTATCTGAAGCGTTAACGTTAGGTAGTTAGTAGCTACTGTAATCGAAATGTAGCTAGCTTGTTGCTACTTGGATAGCTAACTAAACAATAGCTGGAACGACCTAGCTGTAATATTTGGAGACGCTTTCTCTGCGTTGGGACAGACGCGAACTGGCTGAATCGATTCAGTGGCTAGCTTTGCACTTAACTGGCTAACAGCAGCTACTAAGGGTAAATTATAATCTACATTTATTTTTGTTTTGTTTTTACATAACCAGAGTCATTCAAGGGAATTCGGGACATGGGTGACTAGTTAACGTTAGCTTGGCTCTCTCTGTGTTTCGTGCCGTGGGAGGAGGGGTTGGTTCGTTGGCAGAGAGCAATGGCTAGCTAGTATGCTAACTATTCTAGCTAACTAACTGGCTGAATAAGTTGACGAAGTACTCACTCAAACTGTGAAAACTAACCCAAAACTTTACACAACGTTAGACACGGACACAAATGATCTGTTTGGCGTGTTAACACACTGGTGGTTTGTTGTAACCGAGTATTGGTGCTAAACCGTGTTATTGGAGGCTGGCATGCTAGTTGGCTATGGCGTCATAGGATTTGGTGCCCTGGACGGTTTTCACGGAAGAATATTGTACCAAGTTAGCTAGTTGAATAAACTAAGTTAGAGTCTATTCCTAGAAAACATTGAACCGCTGTAGTTTACAACAATTATAATTTCTAAAGTGGAAGTTGGGAGAGTTATATTTTAGTGTTTCAGTGAAACGTAAGTGAGGGAGGCCCCGCTCTCTCGCTTTCCCAGATGTTTAGTTCATTTCATTCCAATCTCCTTTGCATTATTGTAGCCTTTTCTGTAACCTGTCAACTATGTGTCTGTCTATCCCTGTTCTCTCCTCTCTGCACAGGCCATACAAACGCTTCACACCGCGTGGCTGCTGCCACTCTAATCTGGTGGTCCCTGCGTGCACGACCCACGTGGAGTTCCAGGTCTCCGGCAGCCTCTGGAACTGCCGTTCTGCGGCCAACAAGGCAGAGTTCATCTCAGCCTATGCTACCCTCCAGTCCCTCGACTTCTTGGCGCTGACGGAAACATGGATTACCACAGAAAACACTGCTACTCCTACTGCTCTTTCCTCGTCTGACCATGTGTTCTCGCATACCCCGAGAGCATCTGGTCAGCGTGGCAGTGGCACAGGAATCCTCATCTCTCCCAAGTGGACATTCTCTCTTTTTCCCCTGACCCATCTGTCTATCTCCTCATTTGAATTCCATGCTGTCACAGTCACTAGCTCATTCAAGCTTAACATCCTTGTCATTTATCGCCCTCCAGGTTCCCTTGGAGAGTTCATCAATGAGCTTGACGCCTTGATAAGTTCCTTTCCTGAGGATGGCTCACTCCTCACAGTTCTGGGTGACTTTAACCTCCCTACGTCTGCCTTTGACTCATTTCTCTCTGCCTCCTTCTTTCCACTCCTTTCCTCTTTTGACCTCACCCTCTCACCGTCCCCCCCTACTCACAAGGCAGGCAATACGCTTGACCTCATCTTTACTAGATGCTGTTCTTCTACTAATCTCACTGCAACTCCCCTCCAAGTCTCTGCCCACTACTTTGTATCCTTTTCTCTCTCGCTCTCCTCCAACACTACTCACTCTGCCCCTACTCAGATGGTAATGTGCCGTCGCAACCTTCGCTCTCTCTCTCCCACTACTCTCTCCTCTTCCATCCTATCATCTCTTCCCTCTGCTAAATCCTTCTCCCTCCGATCTCCTGATTCTGCCTCCTCAACCCTCCTCTCCTCCCTTTCTGCATCCTTTGACTCTCTATGTCCCCTATCCTCCCGGCCAGCTCGGTCCTCCCCTCCTGCTCCGTCGCTTGACGATTCATTGCGAGCTCACAGAACAGGGCTCCGGGCAGCCGAGCGGAAATGGAGGAAAACTAGACTCCCTGCGGACCTGTCATCTTTCCACTCCCTCCTCTCTACATTCTCTTCCTCTGTTTCCGCTGCTAAAGCCACTTTCTACCACTCTAAATTTCAAGCCTCTGCCTATAACCCTAGGAAGCTCTTTGCCACCTTCTCCTCCCTGCTGAATCCTCCTCCTCCTCCCCCTCCCTCCTCCCTCTCTGTGGATGACTTCGTCAACCATTTTGAAAAGAAGGTTGACGACATCCGATCCTCGTTTATTAAGTCAAATGACACCGCTGATCCTGCTCACACTGCCCTACCCTATGCTTTGACTTCTTTCTCCCCTCTCTCCAGATGATATCTTGCGACTTGTGACGGCTGGCCGCCCAACAACCTGCCCGCTTGACCCTATCCCCTCCTCTCTTCTCCAGACCATTTCCGGAGACCTTCTCCCTTACCTCACCTTGCTCATCAACTCATTCTTGTCCGCTGGCCATGTCCCTTCCGTCTTCAAGAGGGCGAGAGTTGCACCCCTTCTCAAAAAACCTACACTCGATCCCTCCGATGTCAACAACTACAGAACAGTATCCCTTCTTTCTTTTCTCTCCAAAACTCTTGAGCGTGCCGTCTTTAGCCAACTCTCCTGCTATCTCTCTCAGAATGACCTTCTTGATCCAAACCAGTCAGGTTTCAAGACTGGTTATTCAACTGAGACTGCTCTTCTCTGTGTCACGGAGGCTCTCCGCACTGCTAAAGCTAACTCTCTTCTCTGCTCTTATCCTTCTAGACCTATCCGCTACCTTTGATACTGTGAACCATCAGATCCTCCTCTCCACCCTCTCCGAGTTGGGCATCTCCGGCGCAGCTCACTCTTGGATTGCGTCCTACCTGACAGGTCGCTCCTACCAGGTGGCGTGGCGAGAAGCTGTCTCCGCACCACGTGCTCTCACCACTGGTGTCCCCCAGGGCTCAGTTCTAGGACCTATCCTATTCTCTCTATACACCAAGTCACTTGGCTCTGTCATATCCTCACATGGTCTCTCCTATCATTGCTACGCAGATGACACATAATTAATTTTCTCCTTTCCCCCTTCTGATAACCAGGTGGCGAATCGCATCTCTGCATGTCTGGCAGACATATCAGTGTGGATGTCGGATCACCACCTCAAGCTGAACCTCGGCAAGACGGAGCTGCTCTTCCTCCCGGGGAAGGACTGCCCGCTCCATGATCTCGCCATCACGGTTGACAACTCCATTGTGTCCTCCTCCCAGTGTGCAAAGAACCTTGGCGTGACCCTGGACAACACCCTGTCGTTCTCCGCTAACATCAAAGCGGTGACCCGATCCTGCAGGTTCATGCTCTACAACATTTCCAGAGTACGACCCTACCTTACACAGAAAGCGGCACAAGTCCTAATCCAGGCACTTGTCATCTCCCGTCTGGATTACTGCAACTCGCTGTTGGCTGGGCTCCCTGCCTGTGCCATTAAACCCCTACAATTTATCCAGAACGCTGCAGCCCGTCTGGTGTTCAACCTTCCCAAGTTCTCTCACGTCACCCCGCTCCTCCGCACACTCCACTGGCTTCCAGTTGAGGCTCGAATCTACTACAAGACCATGGTGCTTGCCTACGGAGCTGTGAGGGGAACGGCACCTCCTTACCTTCAGGCTTTGACCAGACCCTACACCCAAACGAGGGCACTACGTTCATCCACCTATGGCCTGCTAGCTCCCCTACCTCTACGGAAGCACAGTTCCCGCTCAGCCCAGTCAAAATTATTCGCTGCTCTGGCACCCCAATGGTAGAACAAGCTCCCCCACGACCCCAGGACAGCGGAGTCACTGACCACCTTCCAGAGACACTTGAAACCCTACCTCTTTAAGGAATACCTGGAATAGTATAAAGTAATCCTTCTTCCCCCACCCCCCATAAAAAAAAGGTGGTTGTCCCACTGGCTATCATAAGTTGAATGCACCAATTTGTAAGTCGCTCTGGATAAGAGCGTCTGCTAAATGATGTAAATGTAAAAATGTAAATGTAAAATCTTTGAAATTGTTGTATAGGAAATGTTGCGTTTATATTTTTGTTCAGTGCAGTATGCTTACTTACTATCTTGTTTTTCTTATTTACATTTCTTGTGTTTTTGTTCTAGCTTGTTATTTTTATTATTACGTTGATATTGATTACTGCATTGTTGGGTTTAGAGGAAAGGCATTTCACTATACTTGTGCCCCTTACAAAAATATACCATGGTAGTACAATGAAAAAATTACCATGTTTTTGTACTAGCAGCATGTAGTGAAACATGAAAGCATGGTAGCTGTTTACAATATATTATGATGGAGTGTGTCCCACCGTTTTTCGGGTAAAGTGACCAAAAGCATAGTAATTTATGGTAGTCACATAATGCAACATTAACTACTCGCTCTGCAATGGCAAAGAGTAGTAGGCCTAGTACCTTGTTAAACCCCTTTAGCTCATAGTGAAAAACCACAGGGTCTAGTAGTGTAGTGAACCCTGTTAAACCTTGGGACATGGATAGGGTACGGTGAGAAGAATGAAGGGAGTCTGAAACTTTAAAGATTTAAAATAGTTTATCTGGTGTCTCTCTCTTCAATACAGTTTTCAGTTGTCTCTCTCTCTCATTCAACTGACTTGGCTCCTATACAATTCTGAACAGACAACATACAAAAAAATAAGAATTTGTTAAAAGGTATAAATTATCATCTTATCTTGTAGATACATTTTCATCATGTAATTCTCAGCATATCCCTAAAAACAGCAAGTTACAATGTTTCCCTTTGTTTACACTCTGTGTGAACGATCGTTGGTCCTGTTGCCATAACTACGACAAGCTAGCTTGACTGGAGCTAACTTTAGCCGACATTATCTTCTATGCTAACGGCCTTTTATAAATTAATTAAATTATCAAAACATCACAGAAAAATAACAATAATATCATTACACTCCCCTTAACTTGGTGTTTCATATCCTATACTTTTTAACTCGCTCACCGTGATGATAACGTTTAAAATATGTCGTTTATCTGGTTCTTCTCTCTTCAGTTTTCAGTTGGCGCTCTCATTCAACTGACTCGGCAGGCTAGCGCGAGAGCCAGTGAGAGCGCGTGAAGCAGCCACTAGAGCGAGCGGCTCCCTCTGCAGGCCGAAACAAGCACAACACCCCTTGACTATAAATACTATAAATGATTAAAAAATGCCAAAGATTAGGCTACAATACTGTATCTCACATTCTCCCACATTTCAGGTTGGCAACATAGGGAACCCAAACATGAGCAGAAAACGGTACTAATACAGAAAGTATTAACCCTTTTTCATAGCAACTATTTCCCTTAAACTTTGATGTTACAGACAAACTAGGGCCAACAATAGTAGCCCGCCTCTGACTTGATCAGAACCTTGCCCATACTGGTTTATACATTCATCAATATAATACCAACCAACCTCTTTTGACCTTGGGGGGTTTATTTATTTAATGCATTATACCTCCATTGTACTATGGTAACGCACAATTAATCAAAGTACATGTACATATTACTTCAACTACCTCAACTAGCCGGTGCCCCCGCACATTGACTCTGCACCGGTACCCCCCTGTATATATAGCCTCCCTACTGTTATTTTATTTTACTTCTGCTCTTTTTTTCTCAACACTTTTTTGTTTTATTCTACTTTTTTTATTAAAAATAAATGCACTGTTGGTTAAGGGCTGTAAGTAAGCATTTCACTGTAATGTCTGCACCTGTTGTATTCGGCGCATGTGGCCAATAAAATTTGATTTGATTTGAAAATGTTTGGTACCATTTATTATAATTGTGCATTACCATGGTAGAATGTAGAATGCAAGTTAAAATCATGGTATTTCCATGAATCACATCAATACCATGGTGTTATTTAGTTGAATGGCAGTACCTTCATACATTTTAGTCATTTAGCAGACGCTCTTATCCAGAGCAACTTACAGTTAGTGAGTGCATACATTATTTTATTTTTCATACTGGCCCCCCATGGGAATCGAACCCACAACCCTGGCGTTGCAAACCCCATGCTCTACCAACTGAGCTACATCCCTGCCGGCCATTCCCTCCCCTACCCTGGACCAATTGTGCGCCGCCCCATGGGTCTCCCGGTTGCGGCCGGCTACGACAGAGCCTGGATTCGAACCAGGATCTCTAGTGGCAGAGCCTTAGACCACTGCGCCACTCGGGAGACTTCAAAGCTAAAACCATCATGGCACATTTCCATGATTCAAACTATACCATGGTATACGTGAAAGTACCACATGTATCAGTGTTACTTCCGACCCTCTCCTCAACCTGGGCTTGAACCAAGGACCCTCTTCACACATCGATACCAGTCACCTTCGAAGTATCGTTACCCATCGCTCCACAAAAGCCGCGGCCCTTGCAGAGCAAGGGAAACAACTACTACAAGGTCTCAGAGCGAGTGACGTCACCGCTTGAAACGGTGCTAGCGCGCACCGCCATTTCACACCGGTTACACAAAGAAGTACAACGGTATGAATGAAAGTACCATAGTACCTTTTTTTTAAGGGGCATGTGACATTACAACTTGAAACTTAAGTCAGAAGTATTACATTTTAGTCATTTAGCAGACGCTTTTATCCAGAGCGACTTACAGTTAGTGAGTGCATACATTATTTTTAAATGTTTCATACCCCCGTGGGAATCGAACCCACAACCCTGGCGTTGCAAACCCCGAGCTACATCCCTTCTGGCCATTCCCTCCCCTTCCCTGGGCCAATTGTGCGCCGCCCCATGGGTCTCCCGGTCACGGCCGGCTACGACAGAGCCTGGATTCGAACCAGGATCTCTAGTGGCACAGCTAGCACTGAGATGCAGTGCCTTAGACCACTGCGCCATTCGGGAGGCTCAAAAATCATTAAGATTTAATCAAACCCCATAATTCAGGAGTATGTTGAAGATTTTAAGTGGGGACTATTGCTTCGCAAGCCCCACTAATAATTAAATTGATGTTTTGTACACAAAGGTGATGACTAAAGTGTTTTATTAGGAATTTTCAAATCTGACTTCTCTATGGAAATTGTATTTCTGAGCCGGGCTTCAGTTAAACTGCAGTACCAAAGCAAGACTGTAGGAGCAGTCGAAACCGTGCTTCTAGCCTGGAACCCTGGCACCTTGGTTTTCAAGTACTTTGTGCAATATTAGCATCAGCTAGCTACATCAGCAACTGCGGCTCCCAGTGGTCTGGCTGGTTATCTCCTGTTTTATTCCATCATTTTTTTTAAACTAAAATAATACATTTTATTTCAGCACAGTAAATCGTTTGCCAACCGTACAAACACGACCGCCATCTTTACATCAACATCAAGCCTCCCCTTCTCCTGTTCCGGTCCACCTTTGTGACATCACTTCCTCCACCAGGCCAACCCCTTGGTCAGGCTCCTATTCTACCCGTTTTGGGTGAGAGGCCATGGGGTAGAGCTGGACCTGTCCCCGGTCCTCGTCCGCTTCCCTTCACTGTTGGTCTGTTTTCATGCCATCTGCAATAATGATGGGTCGTTCGCGAACGAACAGCTCTTTTTGAACGGATCTTTTTGGTGAACGTCGGGAACCGAATCGCGTCTGTAAAAGAGCCGATCATTTGCCTCCCTGATTTGCACACTGCTGCTTTTTGAGCTCAAAACGTTTTTCTGCAGATAAATTACACAATCATTCCCTAAAGAGGGTGAATCCTCACTGCAGAAACAATTCATAGTCGGGATAGCGCGTTAATCTGGTCCACGCTGATTTGTTGAGTGCATAAAAAAACTTTTTTTGCAGGCCATCTAATAATATAGCCAGGTGCGCATTTCACGACTAAATGGTAGCCTACCTTTTGGGCTTTACATTGTGGAGATTTGCAATTTTTTCATGGTTCTAGGTCAATTTAAGCATTTTCAACTAAGAGCCGTTTGGGAGCCAAATGAGCCGGCTCACCGAAAAGACTCGGAATGCCCATCACTAATCTGCAATGGAGCGCTGGGTGCGGTTGGCAGGCTATGCACGCTGGGTGCGGTTGGCAGGCTATGCGAGATTACGTGGGTTTCCCCGCAGGCAGTTTGTGGTCTCGTTCGATGTGACCAGTTTGCAGTGGGTAATGCTGCGCATCAGATTCAACTGCACTGTGGCTAATTCGAAAATGAGCAGTGTAGTTTGGGTTAATTTGTCCTCTGTAGCTCAGCTGGTAGAGCACGGCGCTTGTAACGCCAAGGTAGTGGGTTCGATCCCCGGGACCACCCATACACAAAAAAATTATGCACGTTTGACTGTAAGTCGCTTTGGATAAAAGCGTCTGTTAAATGGCATATTATTATTATAATAAGAATCTAACAGCATAAGAATAACCGGACCACTGGAAAGCTAAAGGTGTGGCTTGTTGCAGTGTGTGTGTGCATGATTGCATATCGTGTTCCCACTGCACACTTACTTTCTGGTCCCAAATAGAAAAAGAAAACAGGCAGTAGTACTTTTTTTTTTACTAAAAGAATAAATTTTATTTCAGCACAGTAAGTCGTTTCCCAACCGTACAAACACGACCGCCATCTTTACATCATCAAGCCTCCCCTTCTCCTGTTCTGGTCCACCTTTGTGACATCACTTCCTCCACAGCCAGACAAATATAAAAGGGCTCTCTCCACAACATTCTGGTGCTTCCATTTAGCTAACGATGACAAATTATACCGATCATAATTATAACAGCAATAATAGTAGTGACGAAGATTAACCCTTTAATGCACTGATGTTGTTTTGGGCGGGGGGGTGGCTTACAGTACATGATGTAGTACACACATTACTGCTGGTTTACAGTTTACAGTACATGATGTAGTACACACATTACTGCTGGTTTACAGTTTACAGTACATGATGTAGTACACACATTACTGCTGGTTTACAGTTTACAGTACATGATGTAGTACACGTGTTTCAGAAGGTGTTGGTACAGTATATTTTACTAGTACAGACTCACAGACTGACACCTGTATGGCGTCATATCATCATCATGTGACCTGAACTGACCACTCACTCCATCTCCACTCCCTGGCTGCATCCCAAACGGCATTATATTCCCTTTCTAGTGCACTACTCCTGACCAGGACCAATAGCGTCTCAGAAATTAAACCTGCGCATGATAGAAACCTCCCTGCACCACAAGGTCAAAAGTAGAGCACTATTATAAGGAATAGAGTGACATTTGGAATGCAATCAATAGCCTTTATTCCCTGTAGGCCTATCTTGTCTGGACCACTCAGTCAGTCAGTGTAGCTATACATCCATACATGTACTGAAACATTGTATTTTTACCAAAACCTTATAATAGTCCTACTGTAACCAACACAGCTCTGTTCTACTCATCACAAAACTCCACTCTATAGGGGTAAACCAATCACGTGCTGTGATGTCATCATAGAATCACTCTCATGATAGGCCATTGTTTTTTAGGGGACTTCCAACTCTGTGCAAAATTTAGCTTCACTTGAGTCGACCATGAAATCTTTATAAGGGACGTTAATAATCCGAGAATATACGATGATCATTTAAAAAACTTTAGACAGGCGATACTTAACTGACATAGTAACAACGACGAAGTGATCTTTAAAATGATTGATGGCATATCAAATACCAAGAAGGATCATCGCAAATGGTTCCAATTTAAATCTCTATGGTTGGCTAAAGCCTCTCAGAACTAACGGTTGCTTTGATAGAAGGGTTAGAAGAGACATTAAAAACAGTAAGAAAAAAAGGTTTGAAGCACAATTTAATAACTTTTTTTAAACTTTTTTTTTGTTGCAGACTCTGGCTAGTTTACAAAGACAAACTGATAATCAATAATAATATAACCTTTACTGTTAGTGTGGGTGGTTAGGGGAGGGGTCAGAAAACAGCCAATATAAATGATCCTAGAAGAAACAGATAAGGACTGATAGAGACAGATAAGGACTGATAGAGACAGATAAGGACTGATAGAGACAGATAAGGACTGATAGAGACAGATAAGGACTGATAGAAACAGATAAGGACTGATAGAGACAGATAAGGACTGATAGAGCGACAGATAAGGACTGATAGAGCGACAGATAAGGACTGATAGAGACAGATAAGGACTGATAGAGACAGATAAGGACTGATAGAAACAGATAAGGACTGATAGAGACAGATAAGGACTGATAGAGACAGATAAGGACTGATAGAGCGACAGATAAGGACTGATAGAGCGACAGATAAGGACTGATAGAGACAGATAAGGACTGATAGAGACAGATAAGGACTGATAGAGAGACAGATAAGGACTGATAGAGACAGATAAGGACTGATAGAGCGACAGATAAGGACTGATAGAGAGACAGATAGAGACAGATAAGGACTGATAGAGACAGATAAGGACTGATAGAGACAGATAAGGACTGATAGAGAGACAGATAAGGACTGATAGAGACAGATAAGGACTGATAGAGACAGATAAGGACTGATAGAGAGACAGATAAGGACTGACAGATAAGGACTGATAGAGACAGATAAGGGCTGATAGAGACAGATAAGGACTGATAGAGACAGATAAGGACAGATAAGGACTGATAGAGAGACAGATAAGGACTGATAGAGAGACAGATAAGGACTGATAGAGACAGATAAGGACTGATAGAGAGACAGATAAGGACTGATAGAGACAGATGAGGACTGATAGAGAGACAGATCAGGACTGATAGAGAGACAGATAAGGACTGATTGAAAGATGGAATATCAATTTCTCTATTATTGTGTGTTGGTGAAAGTGTGTATCAGACTGTGTACTCTATGGGCTGCTTTAAGCGGAACTACCGAATGAGGGGGACAGAGGGAGGAAGAGAGAAAGAGCGAGAGACGGGTGAAGAGAGAGATGGGTGCGAGAGAATAGAGGAATATTAAAATAAGCATTAAAATCACTGATCAATAAAATCTAATTAAACAAGATCAGACACAGATAATGGGAGAGTAATGATGCTGTTGACTTTATCCATACTATCTAGTGTCTAACTCTGGGTATGACATCAATGTGTGTGTGTGCGCAAGTATTCTTACGAGCGAGTCAAGAGGGCTGTGCATGTCAGACTGCAGCTCGCTACAACAGTAACTAAAGAGAGTTACCAAGTTCACCCACAGACAGTAACTGACGGGGAACAGCAACACTACGTCACTTCTGCATAAACACAGAGAGGGAGTCTGGTAACAACTACTGTGAATGTGTGTTTACTGTGTGAATGAGTAAATATTGTTAGGAGTGAGTCGACAGGGATGTGTGTAATCTTGCCAGCTAGTGGAGCAACATAAGTAGGCCCACTCCTCCTCCTGTCTGAACAGCGATACTCATGACCTGCAGTACTCCATCATCTTATTGTGCAACAGTAATGTCATGTGAAAGGTTAAAGCATTATTCATTATTTGCATGTTCCGTCACAATATTGTTTTGAACGTTCGTTAGAACTGATGCCCGACTAAGCATTCTACTAAATGTATCGTCAATGAGCGATTTAATCAAAAGTGCATTACAGTGGCTTGGAAATACAATGATATTCAAAAGGAGGCAAGTTATCATTTTGATGTCACCAGATTGACTTTAGATTCAGTATGGGCGGCAGGTAGCTTAGTGGGTAAGAGCGTTGTGCCAGTAACCGAAAGGTCGCTGGTTCTAATCCCCAAGCTGACTAGGTGAAAAATCTGTCGATGTGCCCTTAAGCAAGGCACTTAACCCTAATTGCTCCTGTAAGTCGCTCTGGATAAGAGCGTCTGCTAAATGACTAAAATGTAAAAAATGTAAATAACGTTAGCTAGCTAGCTAAGATTGAGGGGAGCCCACCAGATTGACTTTAGATGCAGTATAACATTAGCTAGCTAGCTAAGATTGAGGTGAGGCCATTTTTGTATAATTTTTTTGACAAACTTTGCTAGCTTATGACAACATTGCCATCTGTCTAAAGTAAATTTGACGACATGATAACGCTGGCAAAGTTGTTTCCTACTAAATATTTGACTACTTTAGCAATGTCATGGTATTTCCAGGCACTATAGTGTAATTTAGACTAAACAGTAGTTAGCCTCTCTCCAGAATGACTGGGCTCATCACCACTCTAGGGCATCACCACTCTAGGGCACCACTCTAGGGCACCACCACTCTAGGGCACCACTCTAGGGCACCACCACTCTAGGGCACCACTCTAGGGCACCACCACTCTAGGGCACCACTCTAGGGCACCACTCTAGGGCACCACTCTAGGGCACCACTCTAGGGCATCACTATGGCGCCACAGATAGAGGACGGCTTGAGAACGTTCACAACAATGGCATGATGCGACCGAGTGACGGAGCTGCAACCTGTGAATGCGTACTGTATGTGCATGTCTGAGTCGTAGTCGTCTAATGGCATGATGCGACCGAGTGACGGAGCTGCAACCTGTGAATACGTACTGTATGTGCATGTCTGAGTCGTAGTCGTCTAATGGCATGATGCGACCGAGTGACGGAGCTGCAACCTGTGAATACGTACTGTATGTGCATGTCTGAGTCGTAGTCGTCTAATGGCATGATGCGACTGAGTGACGGAGCTGCAACCTGTGAATACGTACTGTATGTGCATGTCTGAGTCGTAGTCGTCTAATGGCATGATGCGACCGAGTGACGGAGCTGCAACCTGTGAATGCGTACTGTATGTGCATGTCTGAGTCGTAGTCGTCTAGTCGGGTATTATATGACCAGAGGGGCTCTTCTCTAGCCAGTCTAAGGGTTAAACTCTGTCTGCTAGATAGCCCTGAGATGACTGGATTAAAATACTTGTTGTTCCCAATACTTCATGTGGGATTCATCTCGAAAGTCTCGTTTTACAACAACCATCAGAAGGCAGAGATGATTTGCTTGTAAGCAGTCCCACAATACTTTGCACGCCATGGAGTCTCGAGCCGCAGCGTTCCAAACTCATTTTGGTTGAAGTGTATTTAGATGTTACGTTTGCTTTGGCAACTTTGCGCTCTGTGGGGTCTATGTAGATGGAACTGGTCTATTTAGCAGACAGAATGTCACCCTTCCTGTTTGTGTGTTAACTACAGTCCTGTAGAGCTTAGTACAATACTGTCCTACAACTACAGTAGCATCACTCCTAGCAACACTCCTAGCAACACTGTATGCTTCAGCTACAGTCCTACCAATAATCAGCCATCAATCAAACACTGGCTTTCATTTGGTGGTTGTTTGACAAGTTAACGGGCCGTTTGTTTGTTGTGTCTCAGTGTAACAGATCGTAACGGTGGGCTCAGTGATTTAAACATCAACACTTTGACTGTATCCCAAATAGCATCCTATTCCCTACATAGTGTACTACTTTGACAAGAGCCCTGTGGTGGAAAACCATCCCCAATAATGCTGAAGATCAGCAGCAGGTTCTTCACAGGAACAAAGAGGATCAAGTCAGTAAGGATGTAGGGAATAGGATGTAGGGAATAGGATGTAGGGAATAGGATGTAGGGAATAGGATGTAGGGAATAGGATGCATCCTTTAAACCCAACCCTGGGGACCCCAAGGGGTGCCAGTTTTGGTATTTGCCCTAGCACCACACAACTGATTCAAAAAAACATATCATCAAGATTTGATTATTTGAATCAGCTGTGTAGTGCTAGGGCAAAAACCCTTTGGCGTCCCCAGGTCCGAGTTTGGGAAACAATGTCTAAGGAACACCATCAGATAGATGGAGCATCAAGTCATTGACATGGTCTCCGTCTGTTGCCTTGCCTCGTCAGGAGTTCATATAGTGTGCCATTTCAAGTCCCCTGTAGCTCAGTTGGTAGAGCATGGCGCTTGCAACGCCAGGGTTGTGGGTTCGTTTCCCACGGGGGGCCAGTATGAAAATGTATGCACTCACTAACTGTAAGTCGCTCTGGATAAGAGCGTCTGATAAATGACTAAAATGTAAAATGTAATTCCCTATATAGTGCACTACTTTTGACCAAAGCCCTATGGGGGCAGCCTTTGACCAAAGCCCTATGGGGGCAGCCTTATGGGCCTGACCAGAAGTAGTGCAGTAGAAGGACTAGCTGCCATTTGGGCAGCATCCATGTCTGTACGCTTACAGACATTGGTTTAGTTGAGTTGATTCAGTCCATGTTATTTCTATAGATGGCCAGGAGACAGACAGATCCATCCTACTGCTCTGCTCTGTGGTCTACAACTACTAACATTAAAAAAAGTCAATACTCTGATTCCTCTCAGAGCACACCTATTAAGGGAATACTTATTTTGTCCTCTATCATAATGATAAAACGATTTAGGATCTTTAGATTGTGGGCAGAACATTCAAGTGTTCCCGCCCCAAATCCCTGCTGATTGGCAAGGTGGTTTGGGGGAAGTGCTTCCTGTTGGTTAAAGAGCTTAGAACGCTGGGCTATCACCGTGGCGACTGCTAACCAATCACCAGGCAGTGTTGGGGAGGCGGTGCTACCAGGCCTGTCCTGATTGGCCAGCCAGCTGACAGGGTTGGTGTGGGTCTATGCTTTGGGACTTCATCAGGTCTTGTCTATAACGGCAACCTACCCCCCATAATGCACTGCTTCTGATGAACAGGGGTAGTAGTGCACCACGTAGGAAATAGGGTGCCATTTGAGACGCTGCCTTGGTGCCAGTCAGAGGGGCAGCACTCAGACCTCTAAAACCGGATCTGGCACCGAATTTGGCCTAACTGGGTTTCAACCTATAAGGGGATCCAGTGGGATTCTTCTGAAGACCACTCTGTTCACATTTAAAACAGGTCTTCTTAACAGGGGCATATTAACGTACAAAGGAGTCTCTAAAGGTGTCTAATGTTAAAGTAGATCTCTAGAGGTCAAAGTAATTTCCTAGGTCACAGGGGAACCCTCTCAGACAGACTGTCTGGTCATCAATAATCATAATGAATCCTACATTAGTAAGTGCTCACCGTTGGGATATACAATCAGAGCATAGGGGATAATGCAGTAATATAATATAAGGGTAAGAGCGTCAGGTTAAGGTGCATTACATCTGTGGTCATGGGGTCTCAACGCAGCTGGGCTAGACAAAGTTAGCACGCTAAAATATTAGCGTAAGTGCTAATGTTATTCAAGGGTTTGGGCTACGTTAGCATGCTAATGCATTAGCGGTGCGGCGGTGCAAATGCTACTGAAGGGTCTGGGCTAAGCTATGCTAACACACTGACGCGCAGGGTGATTAGCAACACAACGCAGCGTAGCTAATACAGTTGGTCTGGCGGGGCAATGCTAACACGCTAAGTGAGTGTTCTGGGAGGTTAGAGGCTAATAGATCATCATCGGTGGTTCATTCATTCATTAGTATGTCATCATCCTCCTCCTCTCTTCCTCCTCTGACACATCTAAAGCCTGACCTCACACAGAACACTGCTCGCCATGAGGTCCCTATGGCAACAACTTACATCTGTGGTCAGGGTGTCTCAACACGGCTGGGCAACTAAACCTCTACACACTAATAATAACCCAGGCACCGGAACCAACAGACTAGCCAACAGTGGGAGTTTAATAACCCAGGCTCCGGAACCAACAGACTAGCCAACAGTGGGAGTTTAATAACCCAGGCTCCGGAACCAACAGACTAGCCAACAGTGGGAGTTTAATAACCCAGGCTCCGGAACCAACAGACTAGCCAACAGTGGGAGTTTAATAACCCAGGCTCCGGAACCAACAGACTAGCCAACAGTGGGAGTTTAATAACCCAGGCTCCGGAACCAACAGACTAGCCAACAGTGGGAGTTTAATAACCCAGGCACCGGAACCAACAGACTAGCCAACAGTGGGAGTTTAATAACCCAGGCTCCGGAACCAACAGACTAGCCAACAGTGGGAGTTTAATAACCCAGGCACCGGAACCAACAGACTAGCCAACAGTGGGAGTTTAATAACCCAGGCTCCGGAACCAACAGACTAGCCAACAGTGGGAGTTTAATAACCCAGGCTCCGGAACCAACAGACTAGCCAACAGTGGGAGTTTAATAACCCAGGCTCCGGAACCAACAGACTAGCCAACAGTGGGAGTTTAATAACCCAGGCTCGGAACCAACAGACTAGCCAACAGTGGGAGTTTAATAACCCAGGCTCCGGAACCAACAGACTAGCCAACAGTGGGAGTTTAATAACCCAGGCTCCGGAACCAACAGACTAGCCAACAGTGGGAGTTTAATAACCCAGGCTCCGGAACCAACAGACTAGCCAACAGTGGGAGTTTAATAACCCAGGCTCCGGAACCAACAGACTAGCCAACAGTGGGAGTTTAATAACCCAGGCTCCGGAACCAACAGACTAGCCAACAGTGGGAGTCTAATAACCCAGGCTCCGGAACCAACAGACTAGCCAACAGTGGGAGTTTAATAACCCAGGCTCCGGAACCAACAGACTAGCCAACAGTGGGAGTTTAATAACCCAGGCTCCGGAACCAACAGACTAGCCAACAGTGGGAGTTTAATAACCCAGGCTCCGGAACCAACAGACTAGCCAACAGTGGGAGTTTAATAACCCAGGCTCCGGAACCAACAGACTAGCCAACAGTGGGAGTTTAATAACCCAGGCTCCGGAACCAACAGACTAGCCAACAGTGGGAGTTTAATAACCCAGGCTCCGGAACCAACAGACTAGCCAACAGTGGGAGTTTAATAACCCAGGCTCCGGAACCAACAGACTAGCCAACAGTGGGAGTTTAATAACCCAGGCTCCGGAACCAACAGACTAGCCAACAGTGGGAGTTTAATAACCCAGGCTCCGGAACCAACAGACTAGCCAACAGTGGGAGTTTAATAACCCAGGCTCCGGAACCAACAGACTAGCCAACAGTGGGAGTTTAGTGTCAAACACACTACTACTACAACTACTAAACACCGTAGTAGAGGTCTAACTGTGCGGACCCTGGTAGGGGAGTGTAGATTCACTATCAATACTAACACTAGGGAGGGATCATTAGAACATTATGAGAGAGTGTGCTGGTGCTACAATAGCGATGGGCCATGGGGGCGGGGCTTTAGGGGTCAGGGGTTATGGGGTGGAGACGGGGCTTACAGACAAATGGACTCATGGAGAAAAACCTCTCATCGTTAAAATAAAACCACATGACAAAATTAAGGGGTGGGGCTTACTGCTCTGCCAAACCAATCACACGGAGAAGCAGAGAGAGGGGGGGGAAAGGCTAGCGGAACACATCCATCAACCAACCAAATCGACTGATGGAGGAGAGCACCTCCCCCTCTCTGACTTCCTGGTTGGTGTGTTGGTGGGCGGGGCTAACAGAAAGACAGGGGAAGGCAGTGGAACACAGACGGCACTTTCAGAACACCCTGTTGCATCCTGGGAAAGCCTAGTCACAACTCCTTCATTACATTCCGTCTGACGGACAGCCGTCAAGGCAACAAGGGGCCTCCTCTGATTGGTTGTCTTTGCTGGCTAAGGCACACGGGGTTGGCTGGGCCAGTGGGGGCAAATCCAGAGGCTGGCCAATAGCAGAGGCTGCAGGGCTGCCGTTCAGCTTCTGGGCCACACCCCCAGAGTTAAGCCCCTCCCCCTCAGAGGACTTGGGGGGGCTGGTGGAGGGGGGGGGTGAGGTCTGGAGGGAAGGAGAGAGAGAGAAAACTTAATGCTTATTTAAAGCTACATCTAACTGGTGTCTTTACATTTAGTGTGACGACACCGCTTATTCTATGGCTTGACCTTATTGTGATGTCAGACCTTTATTGTGTTGGCAGTTACCTTTTTACCTCCTCGCCCTCCTTTCACTGGGATGTCCTTACCCCTTCTGGGGGAGAGAGAGAGAGAGAGCAATCAGTAAAAATGTATATTATAGACTCAAGTAAGTATAGAGACAGTTTAATTTAAAGAGCAGCAGCAGAGTGTCTTACCCTCTCCCTGCCCCGACCGACACCACCTGCATGTTGAACCCCCCTCTGCCACGCAATGGTTTGTTCCCGGCCCACTGCCCCACCACCATTCCGGCTATCTCCAACTTCCCTCCATGGGGGGGGATCGACTGCAGACCTGCTCATCAACAGAGAGATAAGAGTGTGTTTATTACCTGTTAGAAAAGAACAGTTGGATATACATTACATTTAAAAAAAATTACATTTTAGTCATTTAGCAGACGCTCTTATCCAGAGCGACTTACAGTTAGTGAATACATATTTTTTTATACTGGCCCCCCGTGGGAATCGAACCCACAACCCTGTCGTTGCAAACGCCATGCTCTATCAACTGAGCTACATCCCTGCCGGCCATTCCCTCCCCTACCCTGGACGACGCTGGGCCAATTATGCGCCGCCCATGAGTCTGGATTCGAACCAGGATCTCTAGTGGCACAGTTAGCACTGCTATGCAGTGCCTTAGACCACTGCGCCACTCAGGAGTACATATTTCCTGGTGCATAAAAAATGTGTTGGTTCTAATACTCACGCCTCGGATCTAACACCAATGTTTCAGTGTATTGATCTAACACCAATGTTTCAGTCTACTGATCTAACACCAATGTTTCAGTGTATTGATCTAACACCAATGGTCTAACACCAATGTTTCAGTGTATTGATCTAACACCAATGTTTCCGTGTACTGATCTAACACCAATGGTCTAACACCAATGTTTCAGTGTACTGATCTAACACCAATGTTTCAGTGTACTGATCTAACACCAATGTTTCAGTGTATTGATCTAACACCAATGTTTCAGTCTACTGATCTAACACCAATGTTTCAGTGTATTGATCTAACACCAATGTTTCAGTGTATTGATCTAACACCAATGTTTCAGTGTATTGATCTAACAACAATGTTTCAGTGTACTGATCTAACAACAATGTTTCAGTGTACTGATCTAACACCATTGTCTCAGTGTATTGATCTAACACCAATGTCTCAGTGTATTGATCTAACACCAATGTTTCAGTGTATTGATCTAACACCAATGTTTCAGTGTATTGATCTAACACCAATGTTTCAGTGTACTGTCTCAGTGTATTGATCTAACACCATTATCTCAGTGTATTGATCTAACACCAATGTCTCAGTGTCTTGGATCTAGGGCTGTCCTCAACAACAACAAAAAAACTTGCAACATTGTATCAAATATTCTGGGCCCTCAGTTCCCTGCCAGTGAGCTCGGGACAGACACAGCTGGAGGCCATTTATGGGACAGACACAGCTGGAGGCCATTTATGGGACAGACACAGCAGGAGGCTATTTATGGGACAGACACAGCTGGAGGCTATTTATGGGACAGACACAGCAGGAGGCTATTTATGGGACAGACACAGCAGGAGGCTATTTATGGGACAGACACAGCTGGAGGCTATTTATGGGACAGACACAGCAGGAGGCTATTTATGGGACAGACACAGCTGGAGGCTATTTATGGGACAGACACAGCTGGAGGCTATTTATGGGACAGACACAGCAGGAGGCTATTTATGGGACAGACACAGCTGGAGGCTATTTATGGGACAGACACAGCTGGAGGCTATTTATGGGACAGACACAGCAGGAGGCTATTTATGGGACAGACACAGCAGGAGGCTATTTATGGGACAGACACAGCAGGAGGCTATTTATGGGACAGACACAGCTGGAGGCTATTTATGGGACAGACACAGCTGGAGGCTATTTATGGGACAGACACAGCTGGAGGCTATTTATGGGACAGACACAGCTGGAGGCTATTTATGGGACAGACACAGCTGGAGGCTATTTATGGGACAGACACAGCTGGAGGCTATTTGCACAAGGGATAAGTAGTAATCAGGTAGGACTATTTTATGACGTTTCCACCAGATCAGAGCATGACATTTCTTTCCCCTTTCATGCTGAGTGGTAATCGAAAGGGAGATTGCTGGAAAGATTACGTTGAGTAACTATTGTCATTCTCAATGGATGTAGAAACAAACTTAATTTACTTGCAGTTTGAGGCAAAGAAAACATTTATTTGAGATGCTCAACAGTGATGTTAAGTTAAGACATTCAGAAATAGTATCAGATCCCCAAATGGGGACATTTATAGGCCTACATTTGCGCTCAGGCCAGGTAGACTAGTCCTACTTCTATATGCGTAATCAGGTACGTGTCCTTACTCAAGATTGACAGGAGCGCTCCAAACAAAAGACAATAAATAAATTGACAACTCATAAATGGAATGAAATAAATAAACCCCAAAAGATTCTCACAAGTTTAGTATAGGTTGTGACTGTGCAAACAACGGTCAGACTGGAAACGCCTCACACCGCGTGGCTGCTGCCTCTCTAACCTGGTGGTCCCTGCACGCACCACCCACGTGGAGTTCCAGGTCTCAGGCAGCCTCTGGAACTGCCGTTCTGCTGCCAACAAGGCAGAGTTCATCTCAGCCTATGCTACCCTCCAGTCCTTCGACTTCTTGGCGCTGACGGAAACATGGATTACCACTGAAAACACTGCTACTCCTGCTGCTCTCTCCTCGTCTGACCATGTGTTCTCACATACCCCGAGAGCATCTGGTCAGCGGGGCTGTGGCACATGAATCCTCATCTCTCCCAAGTAGACATTCTCTATTTTTCCCCTGACCCATCTGTCTATCTCCTCATTTGAATTCCATGCTGTCACAGTCACTAGCCCATTTAAGCTTAATATCCTTGTCATCTATCGCCCTCCAGGTTCCCTTGGAGAGTTCTTCAATGAGCTTGACGCCTTGATAAGTTCCTTTCCTGAGGATGGCTCACCCCTCACAGTTCTGGGTGACTTTAACCTCCCTACGTCTACCTTTGACTCATTTCTCTCTGCCTCCTTCTTTCCACTCCTCTCCTCTTTTGACCTCACCCTCTCACCATCCCCCCCTACTCACAAGGCAGGCAATACGCTTGACCTGATCTTTACTAGATGCTGTTGTTCTACTAATCTCACTGCAACTCCCCTCCAAGTCTCCGACCACTACTTTGTATCCTTTTCTCTCTCCCTCTCCTCCAACACTACTCACTCTGCCCCTACACAGATGGTAATGCGCCGTCGCAACCTTCGCTCTCTCTCTCCCGCTACTCTTTCCTCTTCCATCCTATCATCTCTTTCCTCTGCTAAATCCTTCTCCCTCCAATCTCCTGATTCTGCCTCCTCAACCCTCCTCTCCTCCCTTTCTGCATCCTTTGACTCTCTATGTCCCCTATCCTCCCGGCCGGCTCGGTCCTCCCCTCCAGCTCCGTGGCTTGATGACTCATTGCGAGCTTACAGAACAGAGCTCCGGGCAGCTGAGCGGAAATGGAAGAAAACTAGACTCCCTGCGGACCTGGCATCTTTTCACTCCCTCCTCTCTACATTTTCATCATCTGTTCCTGCTGCTAAGGCCACTTTCTACCACTCTAAATTCCAAGCATCCGCCTCTAACCCTAGGAAGCTCTTTGCCACATTCTCCTCCCTGCTGAATCCCCCCCCCCCCCCTCCCTCCTCCCTCTCTGTGGATGACTTCGTCAACCATTTTGAAAAGAAGGTTGACGACATCCGATCCTCGTTTGTTAAGTCAAATGACACTGCTGGTCCTGCTCACACTCCCCTACCCTATGCTTTGACTTCTTTCTCCCCTCTCTCTCCAGATGAAATCTTGCGACTTGTGACGGCAGGCCGCCCAACAACCTGCCCGCTTGACTCTATCCCCTCCTCTCTTCTCCAGACCATCTCCGGTGACCTTCTCCCTTACCTCACCTCGCTGATCAACTCATCCTTGACCGCTGGCTATGTCCCTTCCGTCTTCAAGAGAGCGAGAGTTGCACCCCTTCTCAAAAAACCAACACCTGATCCCTCTGATGTCAACAACTACAGACCAGTATCCCTTCTTTCTTTTCTCTCCAAAACTATTGAGCGTGCCGTCTTTAGCCAACTCTCTTGCTATCTCTCTCAGAATGACCTTCTTGATCCAAACCAGTCAGGTTTCAAGACTGGTCATTCAACTGAGACTGCTCTTCTCTGTGTCACGGAGGCTCTCCACACTGCTAAAGCTAACTCTCTCTCCTCTGCTCTTATCCTTCTAGACCTGTCTGCTGCCTTTGATACTGTGAACCATCAGATCCTCCTCTCCACCCTCTCCGAGCTGGGCATCTCCGGCGCGGCTCACTCTTGGATTGCGTCCTACCTGACCGGTCGCTCCTACCAAGTGGCGTGGCGAGAAGCTGTCTCCGCACCACGTGCTCTCACCACTGGTGTCCCCCAGGGCTCAGTTCTAGGCCCTCTCCTATTCTCGCTATACACCAAGTCACTTGGCTCTGTCATATCCTCACATGGCCTCTCCTATCATTGCTACGCTGACGACACACAACTAATCTTCTCCTTTCCCCCTTCTGATAACCAGGTGGCGAATCGCATCTCTGCATGTCTGGCAATCACAGACGGAACACCACCTCAAGCTGAACCTCGGCAAGACGGAGCTGCTCTTCCTCCCGGGGAAGGACTGCCCGTTCCATGATCTCGCCATCACGGTTGACAACTCCGTTGTGTCCTCCTCCCAGAGTGCGAAGAGCCTTGGCGTGACCCTGGACAACACCCTGTCGTTCTCCGCTAACATCAAGGCGGTGTCCCGATCCTGTAGGTTCATGCTCTACAACATTCGGAGAGTACGACCCTGCCTTACACAGGAAGCGGCACAGGTCCTAATCCAGGCACTTGTCATCTCCCGTCTGGATTACTGCAACTCGCTGTTGGCTGGGCTCCCTGCCTGTGCCATTAAACCCCTACAACTCATCCAGAATGCCGCAGCCCGTCTGGTGTTCAACCTTCCCAAGTTCTCTCACGTCACCCCGCTCCTCCGCACACTCCACTGGCTTCCAGTTGAAGCTTGCATCTGCTACAAGACCATGGTGCTTGCCTACGGAGCTGTGAGGGGAACGGCACCTCCTTACCTTCAGGCTCTGATCAGACCCTACATCCAAACGAGGGCACTACGTTCATCCACCTCTGGCCTGCTGGCTCCCCTACCTCTGCGGAAGCATAGTTCCCGCTCAGCCCAGTCAAAACTGTTCGCTGCTCTGGCACCCCAATGGTGGAACAAGCTCCCTCACGACGCCAGGACAGCGGAGTCACTCACCACCTTCCGGAGACATTTGAAACCCCACCTCTTTAAGGAATACCTGGGATAGGATAAAGTAATCCTTCTACCCCCCCAAAAAAAAAAAAAAACATTGTAAAGTGGTTATCCCACTGGCTATAAGGTGAATGCACCTATTTGTAAGTCGCTCTGGATAAGAGCGTCTGCTAAATGACGTAAATGTAATGTAAATGTAAATAATATATTGAATGCATTAACAGAAATTACCGTGACCAAACAAACATTGTAGATGATAAATGATGGTAATTAACGGTAAATGTACTACTGGTGTGCCATCCCTGCGGATCCCAATGGATCAGTCCACTCAGACAGGCCTCCACAATGGATCAGTCCACTCAGAAAGGCCTCCACAATGGATCAGTCCACTCAGACAGGCCTCCACAATGGATCAGTCCACTCAGACAGGCCTCCACAATGGATCAGTCCACTCAGACAGGCCTCCACAATGGATCAGTCCACTCAGACAGGCGTGAATCAGACAAGCGTCTCATGTGCCACAATTTTGTACAAATATATTTGCCACTGATCTAACAAGGAATGGCAAATAAGTCTGGCTGCACAACCGATTGGCAAATGTACTGTAAATTGAGAAATAATGTGACAAAACTGAATAAGAATAAAAAAACTGCACTATGAAATAACAAAGAATGATAGTAAAAAGCTTTGGAGCACCTTATATGAAGTTTTGCGCAAAAAGGCAAACTCAGCTCCATCATCCATTGAATCAGATGGCTCATTCAGAACAAAACCCACTGATATTGCCAATTACTTTAATACTTTTTCATTGGCAAGATTAGCCAATTTGGCATGACATGCCAGCAACAAACACTGACACTATACATCCAAGTACAGTGGGTTGCGAAAGTATGTACCCCCCTTAGCATTTTTCCTATTTTGTTGGCTTACAACCTGGAATTAAAATATATTTTTTTTTGGGGGGGGTTGTATCACTTGATTTACACAACATGCCTACCACTTTGAAGATGCAAAATATGTGTTATTTTGAAACAAAACAGAAATAAGACAAAAAAAAGAAAACTTCCATTCTTCAAGGCAAAACTGCTCCAGCTCCTTCAAGTTGGATGGGTTCCGCTGGTGTACAGCAATCTTTAAGTCATACCACAGATTGGATTAAGGTCTGGGCTTTGACTAGGCCATTCCAATACATTTAAATGTTTCCCCATTCCAAGACATTTAAATGTTTCCCCTTAAACAACTCAAGTGTTGCTTTAGCAGTATGCTTAGGGTCATTGTCCTGCTGGAAGGTGAACCTCCGTCCCAGTCTCAAATCTCTGGAAGACTGAAACAGGTTTCCCTCAAGGATTTCCCTGTATTTAGCGCCATCCATCATTCCTTCAATTCTGACCAGTTTCCCAGTCCCTGCTGTTCTCAGGGTGATGAGAGGTGTTGGGTTTGCGACAGACATAGCGTTTTCCTTGATGGCCAAAAAGCTCAATTTTAGTCTCATCTGACCAGAGTACCTTCTTCCATATGTTTGGGGAGTCTCCCACATTCCTTTTGGCGAACACCAAACGTGTTTGCTTATTTTTTCTTTAAGTCATGGCTTTTTTCTGGCCACTCTTCCATAAAGCCCAGCTCTGTGGAGTGTACGGCTTAAAGTGGTCATATGGACAGATGCTCCAATCTCCGCTCTGGAAAGTTGCAGCTCCTTCATGGTTATCTTTGGTATCTTTGTTGCCTCTCTGATTAATGCCCTCCTTGCCTGGTCCGTGAGTTTTGGTGTGCGGCCCTCTCTTGGCAGGTTTGTTGTGGTGCCATATTCTTTCAATTTTTTTAAAATAATGGATTTAAATGGTGCTCCGTGGGATGTTCAAAGTTTCAGATATTTTTTTATAACCCAACCCTGATCTGTACTTCTCCACAACTTTGTCCCTGACCTGTTTGAAGAGCTCCTTGGTCTTCATGGTGCTGCTTGCTTGGTGGTGCCCCTTGCTTAGTGGTGTTGCAGACTCTGGGGCCTTTCAGAACAGGTGTATACAGTGATCCCTCGCCACTTCGCGGTTCACTTATCGCGGATTCGCTATTTCGCGGATTTTCATAATGCATTTTTTTTTTTTTGGTGCATTGTGCTCTGCATTCTGATTCGCTAAAAACTCACTCCCGCTTCTTGTATCAAAACATGCTACGAATTGTGCTATCATTTTGTCGTCTCGTGCAGTTATGTGTACGTACATAAAACAGCTTGGCAAATTTACATTAAGTTGGCCAAATTATCTTGTAATTTCGAACATCTCCTAATGAAATGGGACCCTTTGATGAGCCGTTCGTTACAGTTCTCCAACGTAATCGATGGTGGCATGTCGGTGTACAAGGATCTTTTTGCAAAGAAGAAAAAGAGCGACAACAGCTGCCTATCACTATGTTCTTCTCCCGAACAAACACACCTGCACCGCGGGCTTCAGAAGAAGAGAACACTGCAGAGCGCAGTCAGGATGCAGCGGCCCAGTCTGAAGAGCAGTGAAACGGCCTACACGTGAGTCACTGTATTTGTATACATGTAATAGTTGCTAATTGTAAAAAAAAAAAAAGTTTTCTATTTCGCGGATTTCACTTATCGCGGGTCATTTTCGGAACGTAACCCCCGCGATAAACGAGGGATTACTGTATATATATATATATATATATATATATATATACTGAGATCATGTGACACTTAGATTGCACACAGGTGGACTTTATTTAACTAATTATGTGACTTCTGAAGGTAATTGGTTGCACCAGATCTTATTTAGGGGCTTCAGAGCAAAGGAGGTGAATACATATGCACACACCACTTTTAGTTATTTTTTTCATTTCACTTCACCAATTTGGACTATTTTGTGTATGTCCATTACATGAAATCCAAATAAAAATCAATTTAAGTTACATTTTGTAATGCAACAAAAATCTGATCAAAATATGAAAGACACCATTGTAATTTTGAATTCTGTAAAGTGAGTGTGGAAGAGGTGAAAAAATTATTGTTGTCTATTAACAATGACAAGCCACCAGGGTCTGACAACTTGGATGGAAAATTACTGAGGATAATAGCGGATGATATTGCCACTCCTATTTGCCATATCTTCAATTTAAGCCTACTAGAAAGTGTGTGCCCTCAGGCCTGGAGGGAAGCAAAAATCATTCCGCTAACTAAGAATTGTAAAGCCACCTTTAATGGCTCAAATAGCTGACCAATCAGCCTGTTACCAACCCTTAGTAAACTTTCAGAAAATATTGTGTTTGACCAGATACAATGCTATTTTACAGTGAACAAACTGACAAACTTTCAGCAAGCTTATAGGGAAGGACATTCAACAAGCACAGCACTTACACAAATGACTGATGATTGGCTGAGAGAAATTGATGATTAAATGATTGTGGGGACTGTTTTGTTAGATGTCAGTGCGGCTTTTGACATTATCGATCATAGTCTGCTGCTGGAAACACGTATGTGTTATGGCTTTACACCCCCTGCTATATTGTGGATAAAGAGTTACCTGTCTAACAGAACACAGAGGGTGTTCTTTAATGGAAGCCTCTCCAACATAATCCAGGTAGAATCAGGAATTCCCCAGGGCAGCTGTCTAGGCCCCTTACTTATTTCAATCTTTACTAACGACATTCCGCTGGCTTTGAGTAAAGCCAGTGTGTCTATGTATGTGGATGACTCAACACTATACACGTCAGTGTATAGGCACTGCATCGCAGTGCTAGCTGTGCCACTAGAGATCCTGGTTCGAATCCAGGCTCTGTCGTAGCCGGCCGCGACCGGGAGACCCATGGGGCGGCGCACAATTGGCCCAGCGTTGTCCAGGGTAGGGGAGGGAATGGCCGGCAGGGGATGTAGCTCAGTTGGTAGAGCATGGCGTTTGCAACGCCAGGGTTGTGGGTTCGATAAAAAATAATGTATGCGCTAACTGTAAGTCGCTCTGGATAAGAGCGTCTGCTAAATGACTAAAATGTAAATGTAAATAGCGACTGAAATGACTGCAACACTTTAAAAAGAGCTGCAGTTAGTTTCAGAATGGGTGGCAAGGAATAAGTTAGTCCTAAATATTTCAAAAACTAAAAGCATTGTATTTGGGACAAATCATTCACTAAACCCTAAACCTCAACTAAATCATGTAATAAATAATGTGGAAATCGGGCAAGTTGAGGTGACTAAACTGCTTGGAGTAACCCTGGATTGTAAACTGTCATGGTCAAAGCATATTGATACAACAGTAGCTAAGATGGGGAGAAGTCTGTCCATAATAAAGCGCTACTCTACCTTCTTAACAGCACTATCGACAAGGCAGGTCCTACTGGCCCTAGTGTTGTCGCACCTGGACTACTGTTCAGTCGTGTGGTCAGGTGGCACAAAGAGGGACTTAGGAAAATTGCAATTGGCCCAGAACAGGGCAGCACGGCTGGCCCTTGGATGTACACAGAGAGCTAACATTAATAATATGCATGTCAATCACTCCTGGCTCAAAGTGGAGGAGAGATTGACTTCATCACTACTTGTATTTGTGAGAGGTATTGACATGTTGAATGAACCGAGCTGTCTGTTTGAGCTACTGGCACACAGCTCGGTCACCCATGCATTTACATTTTAGTCATTTAGCAGACCCTCTTATCCAGAGCGACTTACAGTTAGTGAGTGCAGATCTGATTGATTGATTGCTTCTGTGGACAGCTGTCTTTTATACAGGTAACAAACTGAGATTAGGAGCACTCCCTTTAAGAGTGTGCTCCTAATCTCAGCTCGTTACCTGTATAAAAGACACCTGGGAGCCAGAAATATTTCTGATTGAGAGGGAGTCAAATACTTATTTCCCTCATTAAAATGCAAATCAATGGATCCATAATAAACCCCAGGAAGAGTAGCTGCTGCCTTGGCAGGAACTAATGGGGATCCATAATAAACCCCAGGAAGAGTAGCTGCTGCCTTGGCAGGAACTAATGGGGATCCATAATAAACCCCAGGAAGAGTAGCTGCTGCCTTGGCAGGAACTAATGGGGATCCATAATAAACCCCCAGGAAGAGTCGCTGCTGCCTTGGCAGGAACTAATGGGGATCCATAATAAACCCCAGGAAGAGTAGCTGCTGCCTTGGCAGGAACTAATGGGGATCCATAATAAACCCCAGGAAGAGTAGCTGCTGCCTTGGCAGGAACTAATGGGGATCCATAATAAATACAAATACAAACATCACAGTGTATTGATCTAAAACCAATGTCTCAGTGTATTGTCTAAAACCAATGTCTCAGTGTATTGTCTAAAACCAATGTCACAGTGTATTGTCTAAAACCAATGTCTCAGTGTATTGTCTAACACCAATGTCTCAGTGTCTTGGATCTAACACCAATGTCTCAGTGTCTTGGATCTAACACCAATGTCTCAGTGTATTGTCTAAATAATAATAATAATATGCCATTTAGCAGACGCTTTTATCCAAAGCGACTTACAGTCATGCGTGCATACATTTTTTTTTTGTGTATGGGTGGTCCCGGGGATCGAACCCACTACCTTGGCGTTACAAGCGCCGTGCTCTACCAGCTCAGCTGAGCTACAGAGGACCACATGTCACATGTCACAGTGTCTTGATCTGTGCATTGATCTATTGGATACATGTGTGTGCGCTTGTGAACGTGTGTGTGTGTGTGTGTGTGTGTGTGATGCTCACCTGGGAAGGCTCTGGGTCTGTGCTGGGCTGGGTGTGTGTGGTGATGAGGGTGAGGATGATGAGGGTGGTGGTGGGGGGGCATGTTGCCCATGGGCCGGGGGGGGTAGAGGGGAGGCAGAGGGTAGAAGGGGGGAGGAGGCAAGAAGGAAGGAGGGGGGAGAGGGGGAGGAGGGGGAGGAGGACGAGAGAAGTTGATTCCTTCTAGGATGGCCTGACGCATCTTCTCCACACGAGACACCAGCTCCTCCTGTTGGACAGAGACAACATTATCCTTATAAATACCAGAAGTCGAGTAAGCCTTTTACATGGGTCACAGAAAGCATTCCCATTTTTGTATCGCCTGCTGGCCCGGGGATTGAACCAGCAATCATCCGGCTACTGGTACGCCTCTACACCCCACCCCCCGACCAACCTGTCCTTCACACATGTCGAGCAGGGCCTGGCGGTCTCGGGCGGCGCGGGCCAGTTTGGTCTGGAAGAGTTTCCCGTCGAAGAAGCCCCAGGGGCAGCAGTGTTCCCAAGGTAACGGCTGACCACACACGTCGTTGACCAACAGAGCCGTGTCCACGCCCGCCATGAAGAGGGACGCCAGCTGCACCCCCCGACCGTCTACCTTCTCCACCTATAGACACACAATCAAAAACTCATTTTTTGACCAATGGGTAAAATATTATGTTGTGTAGATAATCCACTAAGAAAACCAATGCTTCAAACTTCAGGTCTCTATCATAATCCGTTCAAAATTTATTGGAGTTTCTCCCCTTGTAGGATGGACAGAATTAGAGGGACTAAATCAAAAACTTGTTTTTAAAAATGAAGAAAAATGCAGACTCACCTCCCAGAATGAAGGCTACATGGCTACATGGCTACGTGACAGGCTCACCTCCCAGAATGAAGGCTACAAGGCTACATGGCTACCTGACAGGCTCACCTCCCAGAATGAAGGCTACAAGGCTACCTGACAGAATCACCTCCCAGAATGAAGGCTACATGGCTACCTGACAGGCTCACCTCCCAGAATGAAGGCTACATGGCTACCTGACAGAATCACCTCCCAGAATGAAGGCTACATGGCTACCTGACAGGCTCACCTCCCAGAATGAAGGCTACATGGCTACATGGCTACCTGACAGGCTCACCTCCCAAGATGATGGCTACATGGCGACCTGACAGGCTCACCTCCCAGAATGAAGGCTACATGACAGGCTCACCTCCCAGAATGAAGTCTACATGGCTACCTGACAGGCTCACCTCCCCGGATGAAGGCTACATGGCTACCTGACAGGCTCACTTCCCAGAATGAAGGCTACATGGCGACCTGACAGGCTCACCTCCCAGAATGAAGGCTACAAGGCTACCTGACAGGCTCACCTCCCAGAATGAAGGCTACATGGCGACCTGACAGGCTCACCTCCCAGAATGAAGGCTACAAGGCTACATGGCTACCTGACAGGCTCACCTCCCAAGATGATGGCTACATGGCGACCTGACAGGCTCACCTCCCAGAATGAAGGCTACATGACAGGCTCACCTCCCAGAATGAAGTCTACATGGCTACCTGACAGGCTCACCTCCCCGGATGAAGGCTACATGGCTACCTGACAGGCTCACTTCCCAGAATGAAGGCTACATGGCGACCTGACAGGCTCACCTCCCAGAATGAAGGCTACAAGGCTACATGGCTACCTGACAGGCTCACCTCCCAGAATGAAGTCTACATGGCGACCTGACAGGCTCACCTCCCTGGATGAAGGCTACATGGCTACCTGACAGGCTCACTTCCCAGAATGAAGTCTACATGGCGACCTGACAGGCTCACCTCCCCGGATGAAGGCTACATGGCTACCTGACAGGCTCACTTCCCAGAATGAAGTCTACATGGCGACCTGACAGGCTCACCTCCCCGGATGAAGGCTACATGGCTACCTGACAGGCTCACTTCCCAGAATGAAGTCTACATGGCTACCTGACAGGCTCACCTCCCAGAATGAAGTCTACATGGCTACCTGACAGGCTCACTTCCCAGAATGAAGTCTACATGGCTACCTGACAGGCTCACTTCCCAGAATGAAGTCTACATGGCGACCTGACAGGCTCACCTCCCAGAATGAAGTCTACATGGCTACCTGACAGGCTCACTTCCCAGAATGAAGTCTACATGGCGACCTGACAGGCTCACCTCCCCGGATGAAGGCTACATGGCTACCTGACAGGCTCACCTCCCAGAATGAAGTCTACATGGCTACCTGACAGGCTCACCTCCCAGAATGAAGGCTACATGGCTACCTGACAGGCTCACCTCCCAGAATGAAGGCTACATGGCTACCTGACAGGCTCACCTCCCCGGATGAAGGCTACATGGCTACCTGACAGGCTCACCTCCCAGAATGAAGTCTACATGGCTACATGACAGGCTCACCTCCCCGGATGAAGGCTACATGGCTACCTGACAGGCTCACTTCCCAGAATGAAGTCTACATGGCTACCTGACAGGCTCACCTCCCAGAATGAAGGCTACATGGCTACATGGCTACCTGACAGGCTCACCTCCCAGAATGAAGTCTACATGGCTACCTGACAGGCTCACCTCCCAGAATGAAGTCTACATGGCTACCTGACAGGCTCACCTCCCAGAATGAAGTCTACATGGCTACCTGACAGGCTCACCTCCCAGAATGAAGGCTACATGGCTACATGGCTACCTGACAGGCTCACCTCCCAGAATGAAGGCTACATGGCTACATGGCTACCTGACAGGCTCACCTCCCAGAATGAAGTCTACATGGCTACCTGACAGGCTCACCTCCCAGAATGAAGTCTACATGGCTACCTGACAGGCTCACCTCCCAGAATGAAGGCTACAAGGCTACCTGACAGGCTCACCTCCCAGAATGAAGGCTACATGGCTACCTGACAGGCTCACCTCCCCGGATGAAGGCTACATGGCTACCTGACAGGCTCACTTCCCAGAATGAAGGCTACATGGCGACCTGACAGGCTCACCTCCCAGAATGAAGGCTACAAGGCTACATGGCTACCTGACAGGCTCACCTCCCAAGATGATGGCTACATGGCTACCTGACAGGCTCACCTCCCAGAATGAAGTCTACATGGCGACCTGACAGGCTCACCTCCCCGGATGAAGGCTACATGGCTACCTGACAGGCTCACTTCCCAGAATGAAGGCTACATGGCTACCTGACAGGCTCACCTCCCAGAATGAAGTCTACATGGCTACATGACAGGCTCACCTCCCCGGATGAAGGCTACATGGCTACCTGACAGGCTCACTTCCCAGAATGAAGTCTACATGGCTACATGGCTACCTGACAGGCTCACTTCCCAGAATGAAGGCTACATGGCTACCTGACAGGCTCACTTCCCAGAATGAAGTCTACATGGCGACCTGACAGGCTCACCTCCCCGGATGAAGGCTACATGGCTACCTGACAGGCTCACTTCCCAGAATGAAGGCTACATGGCTACCTGACAGGCTCACCTCCCAGAATGAAGGCTACATGGCTACCTGACAGGCTCACCTCCCAGAATGAAGGCTACATGGCTACCTGACAGGCTCACCTCCCAGAATGAAGGCTACATGGCTACCTGACAGGCTCACTTCCCAGAATGAAGGCTACAAGGCTACATGGCGACCTGACAGGCTCACTTCCCAGAATGAAGGCTACATGGCTACCTGACAGGCTCACCTCCCAGAATGAAGCTACATGGCTACCTGACAGGCTCACTTCCCAGAATGAAGGCTACATGGCTACCTGACAGGCTCACTTCCCAGAATGAAGGCTACATGGCTACCTGACAGGCTCACTTCCCAGAATGAAGGCTACATGGCTACCTGACAGGCTCACTTCCCAGAATGAAGGCTACAAGGCTACATGGCGACCTGACAGGCTCACCTCCCAGAATGAAGTCTACATGGCTACATGACAGGCTCACTTCCCAGAATGAAGGCTACATGGCTACCTGACAGGCTCACTTCCCAGAATGAAGGCTACAAGGCTACATGGCTACCTGACAGGCTCACTTCCCAGAATGAAGGCTACAAGGCTACATGGCGACCTGACAGGCTCACTTCCCAGAATGAAGCTACATGGCTACCTGACAGGCTCACTTCCCAGAATGAAGCTACATGGCTACCTGACAGGCTCACCTCCCAGGACATTAAACAATACAGGTAAGATGGATATTGACTTTGAGACATGACATGTAGTATTATCATATTTTGGTATAAGCTTTTCATATTAATGCGGTTCCTGTTATTTTTAGAAGATTTCTCATAAAAACAAGCGTATCGATATGTAGTGATGTGTCGTTTTAACGTCATATGTTGAACATGTCTATAATGCTGAACCGTTATGGACTACTGAGTTTCTCCAAGCTCATCTATAATGCTGAACCGTTATGGACTACTGAGTTTCTCCAAGCTCATCTATAATGCTGAACCGTTAGGACTACTGAGTTTCTCCAAGCTCATCTATAATGCTGAACCGTTATGGACTACTGAGTTTCTCCAAGCTCATCTATAATGCTGAACCGTTATGGACTACTGAGTTTCTCCAAGCTCATCTATAATGCTGAACCGTTATGGACTACTGAGTTTCTCCAAGCTCATCTATAATGCTGAACTGTTATGGACTACTGAGTTTCTCCAAGCTCATCTATAATGCTGAACCGTTATGGACTACTGAGTTTCTCCAAGCTCATCTATAATGCTGAACCGTTATGGACTACTGAGTTTCTCCAAGCTCATCTATAATGCTGAACCGTTATGGACTACTGAGTTTCTCCAAGCTCATCTATAATGCTGAACCGTTATGGACTACTGAGTTTCTCCAAGCTCATCTATAATGCTGAACCGTTATGGACTACTGAGTTTCTCCAAGCTCATCTATAATGCTGAACCGTTATGGACTACTGAGTTTCTCCAAGCTCATCTATAATGCTGAACCGTTATGGACTACTGAGTTTCTCCAAGCTCATCTATAATGCTGAACCGTTATGGACTACTGAGTTTCTCCAAGCTCATCTATAATGCTGAACTGTTATGGACTACTGAGTTTCTCCAAGCTCATCTATAATGCTGAACTGTTATGGACTACTGAGTTTCTCCAAGCTCATCTATAATGCTGAACCGTTATGGACTACTGAGTTTCTCCAAGCTCATCTATAATGCTGAACCGTTATGGACTACTGAGTTTCTCCAAGCTCATCTATAATGCTGAACCATTATGGACTACTGAGTTTCTCCAAGCTCATCTATAATGCTGAACCGTTATGGACTACTGAGTTTCTCCAAGCTCATCTATAATGCTGAACCATTATGGACTACTGAGTTTCTCCAAGCTCATCTATAATGCTGAACCGTTATGGACTACTGAGTTTCTCCAAGCTCATCTATAATGCTGAACCGTTATGGACTACTGAGTTTCTCCAAGCTCATCTATAATGCTGAACTGTTATGGACTACTGAGTTTCTCCAAGCTCATCTATAATGCTGAACTGTTATGGACTACTGAGTTTCTCCAAGCTCATCTATAATGCTGAACTGTTATGGACTACTGAGTTTCTCCAAGCTCATCTATAATGCTGAACCGTTAGGACTACTGAGTTTCTCCAAGCTCATCTATAATGCTGAACCGTTATGGACTACTGAGTTTCTCCAAGCTCATCTATAATGCTGAACCGTTATGGACTACTGAGTTTCTCCAAGCTCTCTCTAAGGCAAAGGGTCATAAAGGTTAACCTTCACACCTAGGTGAAATGTCATGTGACCTCACAGGACTACAAAATGACTCTGCTGTATCCCCCATTAGCCTCTTATCCTGCTGGACCGAAGAGCCTCTTCATATCCTGCTGGACCTCTCTGGAGGAGGGAGAAGAGCCTCTTCTTATCCTGCTGGACCTCTCTGGAGGAGGGAGAAGAGCCTCTTCTTATCCTGCTGGACCTCTCTGGAGGAGGGAGAAGAGCCTCTTCTTATCCTGCTGGACCTCTCTGGAGGA
This sequence comes from Coregonus clupeaformis, assembly GCF_020615455.1. Lineage (NCBI taxonomy): Eukaryota > Metazoa > Chordata > Actinopteri > Salmoniformes > Salmonidae > Coregonus > Coregonus clupeaformis. Next base: position 222,762 of record NW_025533878.1, on the reverse strand, counting down.
GGGAGAAGAGCCTCTTCTTATCCTGCTGGACCTCTCTGGAGGAGGGAGAAGAGCCTCTTCTTATCCTGCTGGACCTCTCTGGAGGAGGGAGAAGAGCCTCTTCTTATCCTGCTGGACCTCTCTGGAGGAGGGAGAAGAGCCTCTCTTCTTATCTTGCTGGACCTCTCTGGAGGAGGGAGAAGAGCCTCTTCTTATCCTGCTGGACCTCTCTGGAGGAGGGAGAGAGCCTCCATCTTCAGTAGGCCGACCACAGGGCCTGGACCAGTTAACCTTCTGGACCTTCGCCTTGGTGAACTGATAAGTTAGGCAAAGTACCTTTTTTAGGGAATGGTACCTGTAACCCAGTACAGAAATTGGTACAGAAGAGCCCATGCACTAAACAGAAGGAAACAGTCTCAGAAGACATAAGACTTCAAAGATCTGAAGGGTTTCAAGCTAACCCTCTTCAAGGAGAAGACAATTTAGAACACAGCCTCTGCAACTCAAATAAAGCGCCATCAGACAGAGTAACCAGGGACACAACCTAAAGGATCAGCCATCAGACAGAGTAACCAGGGACACAACCTAAAGGATCAGCCATCAGACAGAGTAACCAGGGACACAACCTAAAGGATCAGCCATCAGACAGAGTAACCAGGGACACAACCTAAAGGATCAGCCATCAGACAGTGTAACCAGGGACACAACCTAAAGGATCAGCCATCAGACAGAGTAACCAGGGACACAACCTAAAGGATCAGCCATCAGACAGAGTAACCAGGGACACAACCTAAAGGATCAGCCATCAGACAGTGTAACCAGGGACACAACCTAAAGGATCAGCCATCAGACAGTGTAACCAGGGACACAACCTAAAGGATCAGCCATCAGACAGAGTAACCAGGGACACAACCTAAAGGATCAGCCATCAGACAGAGTAACCAGGGACACAACCTAAAGGATCAGCCATCAGACAGAGTAACCAGGGACACAACCTAAAGGATCAGCCATCAGACAGAGTAACCAGGGACACAACCTAAAGGATCAGCCATCAGACAGAGTAACCAGGGACACAACCTAAAGGATCAGCCATCAGACAGAGTAACCAGGGACACAACCTAAAGGATCAGCCATCAGACAGAGTAACCAGGGACACAACCTAAAGGATCAGCCATCAGACAGTGTAACCAGGGACACAACCTAAAGGATCAGCCCACAAAGGACCACCCAAACTCAGAGGAAAGGAGCAAGAAACTACCACCAAGGAACCCCTCAACTCAGGACAAAGGAGAACACAGCCATTTTCCTTTTGTTCACCTCCATGTGGTCTAACCGGAGCCGTGGACTACAGACTGTTGACAGACTTTCACATCTTTAATATTCAGATATCTTGGGTCTCTTTTTTGTCTTTCATTCTATTTCCTACCTTTTAATCATCACTCATTATGTTTAGAAATATTTTGATTAGCGTTATTAAATGTGAATGACCGGCTCGATCTTATGTAGCGAAATTGTGTTTTTTACATTGGATAAAAGTAGAGACTCAGAGCTAGAAAATTGTATATCATACACTACAGTTGAGGAACAATGGGACAGTTAATCTGCTTTGAAAGTTGATAAACTTGTAACCTCACTTTAGAAAATGCTCCTTGAATGTTTTGGTACTTACTGAAGAGCTCTTCTTTGTCTACACCCATTCAACATCGTTCACACCCTTTTATGCTTTAGTCCCACCCATCTCTTTAAGGATTCACATGTGAGGCCATGTACTAAACAACCAAAGATTTCAAGACTAAAGGCTGGTTTATACTACGGATGTGTTCGTGAATTTAATCTGGAGTGCCAGAGTGTGCTCTGGGCGTTCGTAAACTCAAGAGTGTTGTCAGATTGTCCGTTCGTAAATTCAAAGCGTTTTGGTCTCAGAGCGCACACTGGACGCTCTGGTCGAGGAGTAGGGTTGATCCGAGCGTTCTGACCTAACAACAGCAGCCAAGCACCCAAGCTAACTGGCTAACGTTGGCTAGCTTGCTAGCTACTTCCAGACACAAATGAGAGAACAGCTCTCTGACCATTATACTCGCCCTAGCAGAGCTGGTTAGGCTGTTTATGTTATCCAGAGCTGGTTAGGCTGTTTATGTTATCCAGAGCTGGTTAGGCTGTTATGTTATCCAGAGCTGGTTAGGCTGTTTATGTTATCCAGAGCTGGTTAGGCTGTTTATGTTATCCAGAGCTGGTTAGGCTGTTTATGTTATCCAGAGCTGGTTAGGCTGTTTATGTTATCCAGAGCTGGTTAGGCTGTTTATGTTATCCAGAGCTGGTTAGGCTGTTTATGTTATCCAGAGCTGGTTAGGCTGTTAATGTTATCCAGAGCTGGTTAGGCTGTTTATGTTATCCAGAGCTGGTTAGGCTGTTTATGTTATCCAGAGCTGGTTAGGCTGTTTATGTTATCCAGAGCTGGTTAGGCTGTTAATGTTATCCAGAGCTGGTTAGGCTGTTTATGTTATCCAGAGCTGGTTAGGCTGTTAATGTTATCCAGAGCTGGTTAGGCTGTTTATGTTACCCAGAGCTGGTTAGGCTGTTTATGTTATCCAGAGCTGGTTAGGCTGTTTATGTTATCCAGAGCTGGTTAGGCTGTTTATGTTATCCAGAGCTGGTTAGGCTGTTTATGTTATCCAGAGCTGGTTAGGCTGTTTATGTTATCCAGAGCTGGTTAGGCTGTTTATGTTATCCAGAGCTGGTTAGGCTGTTTATGTTATCCAGAGCTGGTTAGGTGTTTATGTTATCCAGAGCTGGTTAGGCTGTTTATGTTATCCAGAGCTGGTTAGGCTGTTTATGTTATCCAGAGCTGGTTAGGCTGTTTATGTTATCCAGAGCTGGTTAGGCTGTTTATGTTATCCAGAGCTGGTTAGGCTGTTTATGTTATCCAGAGCGTTGGTGACTAAAACTGTGCTGCTGGCAACAATTTCATTACGCTTTTTTGCCAACGTTTACTGACGCTGGCCATATTCAACAGGTGTTGAGTGTTCGTAAATTCAGATGAGAGTGCTCTGAAAATGGAGTAGATAGCTGGTGAATTCGCTCTGGCTGTTTATCGACAGTTGTCGCAGTGACATCATAAACATTCTATTGAAATAGTTACTTGCATAGTGGAGTATTTTGTTTAGACATGTAGCTAGCTAGCTAAACAAAGAACCATAATCCCAACTCATAACGTTACTACCCTGCATGAATCTGCAGGTAGCTAACCAACCAGGTTCAATGTTAGCTAGCTAACATTAGGCTATAACTAGCAATGCAAATGGCTCTGAGACACAAATAATTTTACTACACAGATCATACACGTCACGTTAGTGAGCGAGCCAGCCAGCTAATGTTAGCTAGCTAACAGTACACTAACTTGAAATGAAAACGACTTTCTGACAAAATTAGAAACGTGTAATATCTGAAAATGTAGCTAGCTAGACTATCTTACCCGTATACATGGATGGACGCTTCTCCCTCTCTGTCACGGATGCCATGGTTGCCCTTAGTTTGAAGATGTAATCTGGAGACAGGTGTTTTATACAACAGCCTTCTGTGTCTTCTCTTTTTGACTCAGTCTACATATTTTCTCCATCTCCTTAGCTATCACATTCTAATTCCTCTGATTTCAAAACTCGTTCCTCCAGAAAGTGGAGAGCAACACTTATGCAGTTCTAATACGTGATATCTTTCAAAAAAGCAGCATTAGAAAGGATTACCTACACATACCTTCTGTTATAGAAGGAAGCGTACTACATGGCAGACCAATCCAAACTCATCTCTCGGCATGTCCAGCCCACTCATTATCTCAGCCAATCATGGCTAGCGGGAAGGCTGCTGTCTTTTTCCTTGGCAAAACCAACTAGGCTCGTAATTAAAAATATATATTCGTATTTAAAGATGGCATACAAGTTTGTTATTAAGGCATATGAAAGTTCACATGTTCCCGAAGGAATTTCTACCCAAAAAACGCATTTTGATGAAATACAAAACATTTAGTTCAAATGGCGCTCCTGTGAAGTAGTGATGCACGACATCCGCCTAGTTTCCTGAAACGAGTCACAAATGCTGATCGTATAAAGAACTTGTGTTTGTCTTGTTATTCTGGGAAAGACTCCAACGAATTGAGGGGGCGGGTTGCAACTCAATATTAGGAAGGTGTTCTTAATGTCAATTAATTAATACCTTACACACCCCCCCCCCCCCTCTTTTGCACTCAGAACAGTCTCAATTCGTCAGGCATGGAATCTACAAGGTGTCGAAAGCGTTCCACAGGGATGCTGGCCCATGTTGACTCCAATGCTTCCCACAGTTGTGTCAAGTTGGCTGGCTGTCCTTTGGGTGGTGGACCATTATTCATACACAAGGGAAACTGTTGAGCGTGAAAATCCAGCAGCGTTGCAGTTCAAACCGGTGCAGTTCAAACCGGTGCGCCTGGCACCTACCATGCCCCGTTCAAAGGCACAAACACAGTGGGGGAAAAAAGTATTTAGTCAGCCACCAATTGTGCAAGTTCTCCCACTTAAAAAGATGAGAGAGGCCTGTAATTTTCATCATAGGTACACGTCAACTATGACAGACAAAATGAGAAAAGAAAATCCTGAAAATCACATTGTAGGATTTCTAATGAATTTATTTGCAAATTATGGGTGGAAAATAAGTATTTGGTCAATAACAAACGTTTCTCAATACTTTGTTATATACCCTTTGTTGGCAATGACACAGGTCAAACGTTTTCTGTAAGTCTTCACAAGGTTTTCACACACTGTTGCTGGTATTTTGGCCCATTCCTCCATGCAGATCTCCTCTAGAGCAGTGATGTTTTGGGGCTGTCGCTGGGCAACACGGACTTTCAACTCCCTCCAAAGATTTTCTATGGGGTTGAGATCTGGAGACTGGCTAGGCCACTCCAGGACCTTGAAATGCTTCTTACGAAGCCACTCCTTCGTTGCCCGGGCGGTGTGTTTGGGATCATTGTCATGCTGAAAGACCCAGCCACTTTTCATCTTCAATGCCCTTGCTGATGGAAGGAGGTTTTCACTCAAAATCTCACGATACATGGCCCCATTCATTCTTTCCTTTACACGGATCAGTCGTCCTGGTCCCTTTGCAGAAAAACAGCCCCAAAGCATGATGTTTCCACCCCCATGCTTCACAGTAGGTATGGTGTTCTTTGGATGCAACTCAGCATTCTTTGTCCTTCAAACACGACGAGTTGAGTTTTTACCAAAAAGTTATATTTTGGTTTCATCTGACCATATGACATTCTCCCAATCCTCTTCTGGATCATCCAAATGCACTCTAGCAAACTTCAGACGGGCCTGGACATGTACTGGCTTAAGCAGGGGGACACGTCTGGCAATGCAGGATTTGAGTCCCTGGCGGCGTAGTGTGTTATTGATGGTAGGCTTTGTTACTTTGGTCCCAGCTCTCTGCAGGTCATTCACTAGGTCCCCCCGTGTGGTTCTGGGATTTTTGCTCACCGTTCTTGTGATCATTTTGACCCCACGGGGTGAGATCTTGCGTGGAGCCCCAGATCGAGGGAGATTTTCAGTGGTCTGGTATGTCTTCCATTTCCTAATAATTGCTCCCACAGTTGATTTCTTCAAACCAAGCTGCTTACCTATTGCAGATTCAGTCTTCCCAGCCTGGTGCAGGTCTACAATTTTGTTTCTGGTGTCCTTTGACAGCTCTTTGGTCTTGGCCATAGTGGAGTTTTGAGTGTGACTGTTTGAGGTTGTGGACAGGTGTCTTTTATACTGATAACAAGTTCAAACAGGTGCCATTAATACAGGTAACGAGTGGAGGACAGAGGAGCCTCTTAAAGAAGAAGTTACAGGTCTGTGAGAGCCAGAAATCTTGCTTGTTTGTAGGTGACCAAATACTTATTTTCCACCATAATTTGCAAATAAATTCATTAAAAATCCTACAATGTGATTTTCTGGATTTTTTTTTCTCAATTTGTCTGTCATAGTTGACGTGTACCTATGATGAAAATTACAGGCCTCTCTCATCTTTTTAAGTGGGAGAACTTGCACAATTGGTGGCTGACTAAATACTTTTTTTCCCCACTGTATTTTGTCTTGCCCATTGACCCTCTATGGCACACATACACAATCCATGTCTCAATTGTCTCAAGACAAAATCTTTCTTTAACCTGTCTCCTCCCCTTCATCTACACTAATTGAAGTGGATGTAACAAGTGACATCAATAAGGGATCATAACGTTCACCTGGATTCACCTGGTCAGTCTATGTCATGGAAAGATCAAGTGTTCTAAATGTTTTGTACACTCATAATATATTTTACTCTAAAATTGATTAAAATGTTTTCCTCATCAATCTACACACAATAATCCACAATAACAGAGAAAACAGGTTTTTAGAATAAAAAAAATCACAACAAAACACATAAACATTATTTACATAAGTATTCAGACCCTTTGCTATGAGACTTGAAATTCAGCTCAGGTGCATCCTGTTTCCATTGATCATCCTTGAGATGTTTCTACAACTTGATTGGAGTCCACCTGTGGTAAATTCAATTGATTGGACATGACTTGGAAAGGCACATACCTGTCTATATAAGGTCGCACAGTTGACAGTGCATGTCAGAGCAAAAACCAAGGCATGAGGATGAAGGAATTGTCCGTAGAGCTCCGAGACAGGATTGTGTCGAGGCACAGATCTGGGGAAGGGTACCAAAATATTTCTGCAGCATTGAAGGTCCCCAAGAACACAGTGGCCTCCATCATCCTTAAATGGAAGAAGTTTGGAACCACCAAGACTCTTCCTAGAGCTGGCTGCCCGGCCAAACTGAGAAATCGGGGGAGAAGGGCCTTGGTCAGGGAGATGACCAAGAACACGATGGTCACTCTGACAGAGCTCCAGAGTTCCTCTGTGAAGATGGGAGAACCTTCCAGAAGGACAACCATCTCTGCAGCACTCCACCAATCAGGCCTTTATGGTAGAGTGGCCAGACGGAAGCCACTCCTCTGTAAAAGTCACATGACAGCCCGCTTGAGTTTGCCAAAAGGCACCTAAAGGACTCTCAGACCATGAGAAACAAGATTCTCTGGTCTGATGAAACCAAGATCGAACTCTTTGGCCTGAATACCAAGCTTCACGTCTGGAGGAAACCTGGCACCATCCCTACAGTTAAGCATGGTGGTGGCAGCATCATATGCTGTGGGGATGTTTTTCAGCGGCAGGGACTGGGAGACTAGTCAGGATCGAGGGAATGATGAACGGAGCAAAGTATGATGAACGGAGCAAAGATGAAAACCTGCTCCAGCGCGCTCAGGACCTCAGACTGGGGCGAAGGTTCACCTTCCAAAAGGACAACAACCCTAAGCACACAGCCAAGACAATGCAGAAGTGGCTTCGGGACAAGTCTCTGAATGTCCTTGAGTGGCCCAGCCAGAGCCCGGACTTGAACCCAATCTAACATCTCTGGAAAGACCTGAAAATAGCTGTGCAGCGACGCTCCCCATCCAACCTGACAGAGCTTGAGAGGATCTGCAGAGAAGAAAGGGAGAAACTCCCCAAATACAGGTGTGCCAAGCTTGTAGCGTCATACCCAAGAAGACTCGAGGCTGTAATCGCTGCCAAAGGTGCTTCAACAAAGTACTGAGTAAAGGGTCTGAATAATTATGTAAATTTAATCGTTTTTGTGTGTAAACGTGCAAATATTTATAAAAACCTGTTTTTCCTTTGTCATTATGGGGTATTGTGTGTAGATTGGTGAGGAATAAGGCTGTAACGTAACTAAAATGTGGAAAAAGTCAAGGGGTCTGAATACTTTGAATGCACCGTATATAAAATACACACACCACCACCACCATCTACCTTCTCCACCTGGTTGTGAGGAGTGATGATATTTAATATTTGAAGGCTATAATAATATAATAGTTAGTCATTTCACATTTACATTTTCGTAATTTAGCAGACGCTCTTATGCAGAGCGACTTATAGGAGCAATTAGGGTTAAGTGCCTTGCTCAAGGGCACATCAACAGATGTTTCACCTAGGTGGCTCAGGGATTCGAACCAGCAACCAACAACCGCTCATAACCACTAGACTACCTGCCGCCCCGCTCTTCACTGTCTCCACACATGCTCCCATATGGACCCTATGGACCATATGGATCACTCCATCAACGTGCCTTGTTTCTGTTTACCACCACCCATTGTACACCCTCCTCAACCCAGCTACACCACAACAGAGATGGGGTTCCTCTCTTCTAGAGGAATGTGCAGGTCCTGTCCTCCTCCATGACCCAAACCATTGGGTCCAGAGGTGCAGTCAAAGGTGGGCTGTCCTTAACCTGTAGGGTGTTGAGCAACTTGAGGAAGGTGCACTCTTTCCCTGGCACAGCTTTCCCCAACAGGTCTTGTTCCCTCTGGGCAGCGCCCCAGCCCAGGAAGCATCTGTAGGAGAGAGGCAGTCTTCCTGCCTCTGAGTTCAGCAGGAAGCTTCTCCAAGTACTAAACTAAACCCTGTGGTACTGATGGAAAGTATTCCAGGCTGGGTGAAGAGCCAACCCTGTGGTACTGATGGAAAGTATTCCAGGCTGGGTGAAGAGCCAACCCTGTGGTACTGATGGAAAGTCTTCCAGGCTGGGTGAAGAGCCAACCCTGTGGTACTGATGGAAAGTCTTCCAGGCTGGGTGAAGAGCCAACCCTGTGGTACTGATGGAAAGTCTTCCAGGCTGGGTGAAGAGCCAACCCAGTGGTACTGATGGAAAGTCTTCCAGGCTGGGTGAAGAGCCAACCCTGTGGTACTGATGGAAAGTCTTCCAGGCTGGGTGAAGAGCCAACCCTGTGGTACTGATGGAAAGTCTTCCAGGCTGGGTGAAGAGCCAACCCTGTGGTACTGATGGAAAGTCTTCCAGGCTGGGTGAAGAGCCAACCCTGTGGTACTGATGGAAAGTCTTCCAGGCTGGGTGAAGAGCCAACCCTGTGGTACTGATGGAAAGTCTTCCAGGCTGGGTGAAGAGCCAACCCTGTCCAGTGTATTGCTACTGATGTTGCTGGACAGGGGACCAGGGGGCTGGTGGTTTGAGCCTTGATGGACATGGAAGAACCATGATATTGTAGAGGGTTTTAACCACTAATAAATAGAATAGCAGCAGGTGTGTTGTTACCTTGAGCTCCTGCAGCTGGTCTGGTTCATACAGCTGGTTAGAGACTGCCTGGGCCAGGAAGGCATCCAACTCATGTCTCTGTAGGATACGACCACCTGGCCACTGCATCATATACCTGTTAACATAACACACACACACCTTAACACACACCTGGTACACACACACACACACACACACACACACACACACACACACCTCTCACACCCCTCCAGTCTTACCTGAGCACGCAGCACATGAGCAGAAGGTGTTGTGGGACCTGAGCAGGGTTGAGTAGGGCAGGACAGTCGGAGCGGAGACAGGCTAGGAACGCTCTGGTCCTCCGGGAGCGATCTTCACTGGCCCTACCAAGCCACAGCCTCCGCAGGTTAGGACAGGTCCACTCTCTGAAGCACAGCGCTGGAACCAGCTCCGGGGTCAGGGCTGATTTAGACTTACCACTGGACCACTCCTTCACTATCACTGGGGGGACTGGAGGAGGCGATGACAGACAGACAGACGGACAAGACAGACAGACAGACGGACAAGACAGACAGACAGACAGACGGACAAGACAGACAGACGGACAACCAGGGAGTGATATACGGACAGAAACAGACAGACAGACGGACGGACAACCAGGGAGTGATATACGGACAGACAGACAGACGGACAACCAGGGAGTGATATACGGACAGACAGACAGACAGACGGCCAACCAGGGAGTGATATACGGACAGACAGACAGACAGACAGACGGCCAACCAGGGAGTGATATACGGACACCAGGGAGTGATATACCAGGGAGTGATATACCAGGGAGTGATATACCAGGGAGTGATATACCAGGGAGTGATATACCAGGGAGTGATATACCAGGGAGTGATATACCAGGGAGTGATATACCAGGGAGTGATATACCAGGGAGTGATATACCAGGGAGTGATATACCAGGGAGTGATATACCAGGGAGTGATATACGGACAGAAACAGAGGGAGAGAAAGAGGGAGAGTGGAGAAGTTAGACATTAATTAAACAAGCAAAATGAAATTCTTCACTTCCCTCCCTTCTGCCCATACCGTCGAGGGGTCCTCTATTGCGCATTGCGAGTCTCTCGAGGCGTCGGTGTGTTTCGGCAAGGCTGAAGAGGACCCCATAGCTGTACTGTCTGGCTGCTCTGAACAGCAGAGAGGCTGGAGGCAGCTCACTGTTACAATCATCTTCTATACACACCGCCATCTTTATCTCTCCCTGAGAGAGAGAGAGAGAGAGAGAGAGAGGAACAGAGAGAGAGAGAGGAGAGAGAGAGAGAGAGAGAGGAGAGAGAGAGACCGAGAGAGAGACCGAGAGAGAGACCGAGAGAGAGACCGAGAGAGACAGAGAGAGAGAAAGAGAGAGAGAGAGAGAGAGAGAGAGAGAGACAGAGAGAGAGAGAGAGAGACAGAGAGAGAGACAGAGAGAGACAGAGAGAGAGAGAGAGAGACAGAGAGAGACAGAGAGAGAGAGAGAGAGACAGAGAGAGAGAGAGAGAGAGAGAGAGAGAGAGAGAGACAGCGAGAAAGAGATGGGGGGGTGGAGAGAGAGAGAGGGAGAGAGAGAGAGTATGTGGTATATCTCTGGGTACATCAGTCCTCTGTGGTACCTTGGTCAGTATGTGGTATATCTCTGGGTTCCTCTGTGTGTGTGTGTGTGTGGTACCTTGGTCAGTATGTGGTATATCTCTGGGTACATCAGTCCTCTGCGGTGTCTGTGTTCTGCTACCCTCAACACCTCAGCGCTGACTTGAGGCAGAGGGGGCGTGGTTATGTCCATGTGACTCCGAGTCGCCATCGACAACAGCGATGGAATGTTACCGTGGGAACCATCCCCTCCGCCCCCCCGACCGGACGGATTGTCCCACCTGGAGGACTTGTCTGTCAGATGGCTGAAAGAGAGAGAGAGGAGAGGGGAGAGAAAGGGTTGAGAGAGAGAGATGAGAGGGGAGAGGAGAGAGATGAGGGTAGAGAGAGGGGAGAGAGGACAGATGAGAGGGGAGAGAGAGGAGAGGGGAGGGAGAGGGGAGAGATGAGGGGAGAGATCAGGGGAGAGGGGAGGGAGAGGGGAGAGATGAGGGAGAGGGGAGGGAGAGGGGAGAGATGAGGGGAGAGGGGAGGGAGAGGGGAGAGATGAGGGGAGAGCGAGGAGAGGGGAGAGATGAGAGGGGGGAGAGGGGAGGGAGGACAGATGAGAGGAGGGAGAGATGAGAGGGGAGAGATGAGAGGGGAGAGAGAGGACAGATGAGAGGAGGGAGAGATGAGAGGGGAGAGATGAGAGGGGAGAGAGAGGAGAGAGGAGAGATGAGAGGGGAGAGAGAGGAGAGAGGAGATGAGAGGAGAGAGGAGATGAGAGGGGAGAGAGAGGAGAGGGGAGAGATGAGAGGGGGGAGAGAGGAGAGGAGAGAGATGAGAGGGGAGAGAGGAGAGATAAGAGAGGAGAGATGAGAGGGGAGAGGAGAGAGAGGAGAGAGGAGAGAGAGGAGAGGGGAGAGAGGAGAGAGAGGAGAGGGGAGAGAGGAGAGGAGAGAGATGAGAGGGGGAGAGGGAGAGGGGGAGGGGGAGAAGAGAGAGATGAGAGGGGAGGGAAGAGATGAGAGGGGAGAGATGAGAGGGAAGAGATGAGAGGGAAGAGATGAGAGGGGAGAGATGAGAGGGAAGGGATGAGAGGGGAGAGATGAGAGGGAAGAGAGGAGAGATGAGAGGGGAGAGATGAGAGGGGAGAGGGGAGAGGGGAGAGAGAGGAGGGGAGAGAGAGGACAGATGAGAGGAGGGAGAGATGAGAGGGGAGAGATGAGAGGGGAGAGAGAGGAGAGAGGAGAGACGAGAGGGGAGAGAGAGGAGAGGGGAGAGATGAGAGGGGGAGAGAGGAGAGGAGAGAGATGAGAGGGGAGAGAGGAGAGATAAGAGAGGAGAGATGAGAGGGGAGAGGAGAGAGAGGAGAGGGGAGAGAGGAGAGGAGAGAGATGAGAGGGGGGAGAGGGGAGAGGGGGGAGGGGGGAGAAGAGAGAGATGAGAGGAGAGGGAAGAGATGAGAGGGGAGAGATGAGAGGGAAGGGATGAGAGGGGAGAGATGAGAGGGAAGAGAGGAGAGATGAGAGGGGAGAGATGAGAGGGGAGAGGGGAGAGGGGAGAGAGGAGAGATGAGAGATGAGAGATGAGAGGGGAGAGGGGAGAGGGGAAAGATGAGAGGGGAGAGAGAGGAGAGGGGAGAGAGAGGCGAGAGGAGAGGGGAGAGAGAGGAGAGGGAGAGAGAGGAGAGGGAGAGAGATGAGAGGGGGAGATGAGAGAGGGAGATGAGAGAGGGAGAGGGAGAGGGGAGAGAGGAGAGAGATGAGAGGGGGGAGAGAGGAGAGGGGAGAGATGAGAGGGGGGAGAGAGGAGAGGGGAGAGATGAGAGGGGAGAGAGGAGAGAGGAGAGAGGGAGAGAGGAGAGAGGAGAGATGAGTGAGAGAGAGCGGAGAGGGGCGAGAGAGATGAGGGGAGAGAGATGAGAGGGGAGAGAGATGAGAGGGGAGAGAGATGAGAGGGGAGAGAGATATGAGAGGGGAGAGATATGAGTGGGGAGAGCGATGAGAGGGGAGAGCGATGAGAGGGAGCGATGAGAGGGGAGAGCGATGAGAGGGGAGAGAGAGAGATGAGAGGGGAGAGAGAGAGAGGAGAGATGAGAGGGGAGAGATTTGAGAGGGGAGAGCGATGAGAGGGGGAGAGCGATGAGAGGGGAGAGAGAGAGGAGAGATGAGAGGGGAGAGATTTGAGAGGGGAGAGAGATATGAGAGGGGAGAGAGATGAGAGGGGAGAGATTTGAGAGGGGAGAGAGATGAGAGGGGAGAGCGATGAGAGGGGAGAGCGATGAGAGGGGAGAGAGAGAGAGGAGAAATGAGAGGGGAGAGAGAGAGAGGAGAAATGAGAGGGGAGAGCGATGAGAGGGGAGAGAGAGAGATGAGAGGGGAGAGAGAGAGATGAGAGGGGAGAGAGTGAGAGGGGAGAGAGAGAGAGGAGAGATGAGAGGGGAGAGGAGAGGGGAGAGGGGAGGGGAGAGGCGAGAGAGAGAGATGAGAGGCGAGAGAGAGAGATGAGAGGGGAGAGAGAGAGGAGAGATGAGAGGGGAGAGGAGAGGAGAGGGGAGAGGGGAGAGGGGAGAGGAGAGGGGAGAGGCGAGAGAGAGAGAGATGAGAGGGGTGTGTATCAATGTGTGCGTGTATCAGTGTGTGTGTGTGTATACAGTGAGGGGAAAAAGTATTTGATCCCCTGCTGATTTTGTACGTTTGCCCACTGACAAAGACATGATCAGTCTATAATTTTAATGGTAGGTTTATTTGAACAGTGAGAGACAGAATAACAACAAAAATCCAGAAAAACGCATGTCAAAAATGTTATGAATTTATTTGCATTTTAATGAGGCAAATAAGTATTTGACCCTCTGCAAAACATTAATTAGTACTTGGTGGCAAAACCCTTGTTGGCAATCACAGAGGTCAGACGTTTCTTGTAGTTGGCCACCAGGTTTGCACACATCTCAGGAGGGATTTTGTCCCACTCCTCTTTGCAGATCTTCTCCAAGTCATTAAGGTTTCGAGCCTGACGTTTGGCAACTCGAACCTTCAACTCCCTCCACAGATTTTCTATGGGATTAAGGTCTGGAGACTGGCTAGGCCACTCCAGGACCTTAATGTGCTTCTTCTTGAGCCACTCCTTTGTTGCCTTGGCCGTGTGTTTTGGGTCATTTTCATGCTGGAATACCCATCCAGAGCCAATTTTCAATGCCCTGGCTGAGGGAAGGAGGTTCTCACCCAAGATTTGACGGTACATGGCCCTGTCCATCGTCCCTTTGATGCGGTGAAGTTGTCCTGTTCCCTTAGCAGAAAAACACCCCCAAAGCATAATGTTTCCACCTCCATGTTTGACGGTGGGGATGGTGTTCTTGGGGTCATAGGCAGCATTCCTCCTCCTCCAAACACGGCAAGTTGAGTTGATGGCAAACAGCTCCATTTTGGTCTCATCTGACCACAACACTTTCACCCAGTTCTCCTTTGAATCATTCAGATGTTCATTGGCAAACTTCAGACGGCCCTGTATATGTGCTTTCTTGAGCAGGGGGACCTTGCGGGCGCTGCAGGATTTCAGTCCTTCACGGGGTAGTGTGTTACCAATTGTTTTCTTGGTGACTATGGTCCCAGCTGCCTTGAGATCATTGACAAGATCCTCCCGTGTAGTTCTGGGCTGATTCCTCACCGTTCTCATGATCATTGCTACTCCACGAGGTGAGATCTTGCATGGAGCCCCAGGCCGAGGGAGATTGACAGTTATTTTGTGTTTCTTCCATTTGCAAATAATCGCACCAACTGTTGTCACCTTTTCACCAAGCTGCTTGGCGATGCTCTTGTAGCCCATTCCAGCCTTGTGTAGGTCTACAATCTTGTCCCTGACATCCTTGGAGAGCTCTTTGGTCTTGGCCATGGTGGAGAGTTTGGAATCTGATTGATTGATTGCTTCTGTGGACAGGTGTATTTTATACAGGTAACAAGCTGGGATTAGGAGCACTCCCTTTAAGAGTGTGCTCCTAATCTCAGCTCATTACCTGTATAAAAGACACCTGGGAGCCAGAAATCTTTCAGATTGAGAGGGGGTCAAATACTTATTTCCCTCATTAAAATGCAAATCAATTTATATCATTTTTGACATGCGTTTTTCTGGATTTTTGTTGTTGTTATTCTGACTCTCACTGTTCAAATAAACCTACCATTAAAATGATACACTGATCATGTCTTTGTCAGTGGGCAAACGTACAAAATCAGCAGGGGATCAAATACTTTTTTCCCCTCACTGTAAGTGTGTATCAGTGTGTGTGTGTGTGTGTGTTTGTGTGGGGGTAACAGTGTGTATCAGTGTGTCTTACTTGCTGCTGTCGTTTGGTTCGTCTCCATCAGAAGAAGATGAAGGAGAGGGGGAGGGGCCAGAGGGAGCGGCCGTGTGGTGATTCGGTAATCTACTTCCTCCCTGGTCATATGGAGCCGACCAATCGGTGAAGGCCATTTTCCCTGCCAGTGAATCTTTGCAGTCCTGCAGGGGAGGTGGGGGGTTCTGGAACAGAGAGGTGTTGCCTGGA
>NW_025533878.1:135000-202500 GCF_020615455.1 Coregonus clupeaformis | reverse complement strand
GACACCACCTTAATAACCACCTCACAGGGAGGCAGTACCAACTGGTGGGCACGTACCTAGAGGGTTAGAGGTCAGGGGTCAGACACCACCTCACAGGGAGGCAGTACCAACTGGTGGGCACGGACCTAGAGGGTTAGAGGTCAGGGGTCAGACACCACCTTAATAACCACCTCACAGGGAGGCAGTACCAACTGGTGGGCACGTACCTAGAGGGTTAGAGGTCAGGGGTCAGACACCACCTTAATAACCACCTCACAGGGAGGCAGTACCAACTGGTGGGCACGGACCTAGAGGGTTAGAGGTCAGGGGTCAGACACCACCTCACAGGGAGGCAGTACCAACTGGTGGGCACGTACCTAGAGGGTTAGAGGTCAGGGGTCAGACACCACCTTAATAACCACCTCACAGGGAGGCAGTACCAACTGGTGGGCACGTACCTAGAGGGTTAGAGGTCAGGGTCAGACACCACCTTAATAACCACCTCACAGGGAGGCAGTACCAACTGGTGGGCACGGACCTAGAGGGTTAGAGGTCAGGGGTCAGACACCACCTCACAGGGAGGCAGTACCAACTGGTGGGCACGGACCTAGAGGGTTAGAGGTCAGGGGTCAGGGGTCAGACACCACCTTAATAACCACCTCACAGGGAGGCAGTACCAACTGGTGGGCACGTACCTAGAGGGTTAGAGGTCAGGGGTCAGACACCACCTTAATAACCACCTCACAGGGAGGCAGTACCAACTGGTGGGCACGTACCTAGAGGGTTAGAGGTCAGGGGTCAGACACCACCTCACAGGGAGGCAGTACCAACTGGTGGGCACGTACCTAGAGGGTTAGAGGTCAGGGGTCAGACACCACCTCACAGGGAGGCAGTACCAACTGGTGGGCACGTACCTAGAGGGTTAGAGGTCAGGGGTCAGACACCACCTCACAGGGAGGCAGTACCAACTGGTGGGCACGGACCTAGAGGGTTAGAGGTCAGGGGTCAGGGGTCAGACACCACCTTAATAACCACCTCACAGGGAGGCAGTACCAACTGGTGGGCACGTACCTAGAGGGTTAGAGGTCAGGGGTCAGGGGTCAGACACCACCTTAATAACCACCTCACAGGGAGGCAGTACCAACTGGTGGGCACGTACCTAGAGGGTTAGAGGTCAGGGGTCAGACACCACCTCACAGGGAGGCAGTACCAACTGGTGGGCACGTACCTAGAGGGTTAGAGGTCAGGGGTCAGGGGTCAGACACCACCTTAATAACCACCTCACAGGGAGGCAGTACCAACTGGTGGGCACGTACCTAGAGGGTTAGAGGTCAGGGGTCAGACACCACCTCACAGGGAGGCAGTACCAACTGGTGGGCACGGACCTAGAGGGTTAGAGGTCAGGGGTCAGGGGTCAGACACCACCTTAATAACCACCTCACAGGGAGGCAGTACCAACTGGTGGGCACGTACCTAGAGGGTTAGAGGTCAGGGGTCAGACACCACCTCACAGGGAGGCAGTACCAACTGGTGGGCACGTACCTAGAGGGTTAGAGGTCAGGGGTCAGACACCACCTCACAGGGAGGCAGTACCAACTGGTGGGCACGGACCTAGAGGGTTAGAGGTCAGGGGTCAGACACCACCTTAATAACCACCTCACAGGGAGGCAGTACCAACTGGTGGGCACGGACCTAGAGGGTTAGAGGTCAGGGGTCAGACACCACCTTAATAACCACCTCACAGGGAGGCAGTACCAACTGGTGGGCACGTACCTAGAGGGTTAGAGGTCAGGGGTCAGACACCACCTCACAGGGAGGCAGTACCAACTGGTGGGCACGTACCTAGAGGGTTAGAGGTCAGGGTCAGACACCACCTCACAGGGAGGCAGTACCAACTGGTGGGCACGTACCTAGAGGGTTAGAGGTCAGGGGTCAGACACCACCTCACAGGGAGGCAGTACCAACTGGTGGGCACGGACCTAGAGGGTTAGAGGTCAGGGGTCAGGGGTCAGACACCACCTTAATAACCACCTCACAGGGAGGCAGTACCAACTGGTGGGCACGTACCTAGAGGGTTAGAGGTCAGGGGTCAGACACCACCTCACAGGGAGGCAGTACCAACTGGTGGGCACGTACCTAGAGGGTTAGAGGTCAGGGTCAGACACCACCTTAATAACCACCTCACAGGGAGGCAGTACCAACTGGTGGGCACGGACCTAGAGGGTTAGAGGTCAGGGGTCAGACACCACCTCACAGGGAGGCAGTACCAACTGGTGGGCACGGACCTAGAGGGTTAGAGGTCAGGGGTCAGGGGTCAGACACCACCTTAATAACCACCTCACAGGGAGGCAGTACCAACTGGTGGGCACGTACCTAGAGGGTTAGAGGTCAGGGGTCAGACACCACCTTAATAACCACCTCACAGGGAGGCAGTACCAACTGGTGGGCACGTACCTAGAGGGTTAGAGGTCAGGGGTCAGACACCACCTCACAGGAGGCAGTACCAACTGGTGGGCACGTACCCTAGAGGGTTAGAGGTCAGGGGTCAGACACCACCTCACAGGGAGGCAGTACCAACTGGTGGGCACGTTACCTAGAGGGTTAGAGGTCAGGGGTCAGACGCCACCTCACAGGGAGGCAGTACCAACTGGTGGGCACGGACCTAGAGGGTTAGAGGTCAGGGGTCAGGGGTCAGACACCACCTTAATAACCACCTCACAGGGAGGCAGTACCAACTGGTGGGCACGTACCTAGAGGGTTAGAGGTCAGGGGTCAGGGGTCAGACACCACCTTAATAACCACCTCACAGGGAGGCAGTACCAACTGGTGGGCACGTACCTAGAGGGTTAGAGGTCAGGGGTCAGACACCACCTCACAGGGGAGGCAGTACCAACTGGTGGGCACGTACCTAGAGGGTTAGAGGTCAGGGGTCAGGGGTCAGACACCACCTTAATAACCACCTCACAGGGAGGCAGTACCAACTGGTGGGCACGTACCTAGAGGGTTAGAGGTCAGGGGTCAGGGGTCAGACACCACCTTAATAACCACCTCACAGGGAGGCAGTACCAACTGGTGGGCACGTACCTAGAGGGTTAGAGGTCAGGGGTCAGACACCACCTCACAGGGAGGCAGTACCAACTGGTGGGCACGGACCTAGAGGGTTAGAGGTCAGGGGTCAGGGGTCAGACACCACCTTAATAACCACCTCACAGGGAGGCAGTACCAACTGGTGGGCACGTACCTAGAGGGTTAGAGGTCAGGGGTCAGACACCACCTCACAGGGAGGCAGTACCAACTGGTGGGCACGTACCTAGAGGGTTAGAGGTCAGGGGTCAGACACCACCTCACAGGGAGGCAGTACCAACTGGTGGGCACGTACCTAGAGGGTTAGAGGTCAGGGGTCAGACACCACCTCACAGGGAGGCAGTACCAACTGGTGGGCACGGACCTAGAGGGTTAGAGGTCAGGGGTCAGGGGTCAGACACCACCTTAATAACCACCTCACAGGGAGGCAGTACCAACTGGTGGGCACGTACCTAGAGGGTTAGAGGTCAGGGGTCAGACACCACCTCACAGGGAGGCAGTACCAACTGGTGGGCACGTACCTAGAGGGTTAGAGGTCAGGGGTCAGACACCACCTCACAGGGAGGCAGTACCAACTGGTGGGCACGGACCTAGAGGGTTAGAGGTCAGGGGTCAGACACCACCTTAATAACCACCTCACAGGGAGGCAGTACCAACTGGTGGGCACGTACCTAGAGGGTTAGAGGTCAGGGGTCAGACACCACCTCACAGGGAGGCAGTACCAACTGGTGGGCACGTACCTAGAGGGTTAGAGGTCAGGGGTCAGGGGTCAGACACCACCTTAATAACCACCTCACAGGGAGGCAGTACCAACTGGTGGGCACGTACCTAGAGGGTTAGAGGTCAGGGGTCAGGGGTAAAAGATGTGCCAGACAGCAGGGGTAGAGCTTAATGTTATGGTTTAGAAGTAAATAGAAGAGGCCGTCAGGGTTAAAGGTCAGGGGTCAGAGGTAAAAGATGTGCCAGACAGCAGGGGTAGAGCTTAATGTTATGGTTTGGAAGTAAATAGAAGAGGCCGTCAGGGTTAAAGGTCAGGGGTCAGAGGTTATACCTTGAGTGAGGCCAGGGGGTGTTCTGGTCCTAAAAGGCTCCAGTGGAAGGCAGCCAGGTCCTCATCAGGGAGAATATGGTTCCCTATTGGGGGGAAGAGAGAAAGAGGGATTGAGAAAGCCCAGTTGTGTGTGTTTGGGCTGGGCGATATATTGAATTCATTTGAATGTATGTGTTTGCGCGATATTCCAGATGTCTGTATCACAAGAATCAAGGTTTTATGTTGATTTTTTCTGAGCGTTTGTCTGCTTGTTCTCTGTTTGTCTTTATGGTCTCGTCTCCTTCACTCCTCTGAGCTGTGGACCTTCCCATTTACACCAGAGATCTGTATATAATGAAGAGATGCTCCTTCCCATTTACACCAGAGATCTGTATATAATGAGGAGATGCTCCTTCCCATTTACACCAGAGATCTGTATATAATGAAGAGATGCTCCTTCCCATTTACACCAGAGATCTGTATATAATGAGGAGATGCTCCTTCCCATTTACACCAGAGATCTGTATATAATGAAGAGATGCTCCTTCCCATTTACACCAGAGATCTGGATATAATGAAGAGATGCTCCTTCCCATTTACACCAGAGATCTGGATATAATGAAGAGATGCTCCTTCCCATTTACACCAGAGATCTGGATATAATGAAGAGATGTACCTTCCCATTTACACCAGAGATCTGGATATAATGAAGAGATGCTCCTTCCCATTTACACCAGAGATCTGGATATAATGAAGAGATGCTCCTTCCCATTTACACCAGAGATCTGTATATAATGAAGAGATGCACCTTCCCATTTACACCAGAGATCTGTATATAATGAAGAGATGCTCCTTCCCATTTACACCAGAGATCTGGATATAATGAAGAGATGCTCCTTCCCATTTACACCAGAGATCTGTATATAATGAAGAGATGCTCCTTCCCATTTACACCAGAGATCTGGATATAATGAAGAGATGCTCCTTCCAATTTACACCAGAGATCTGGATATAATGAAGAGATGCTCCTTCCCATTTACACCAGAGATCTGGATATAATGAAGAGATGCACCTTCCCATTTACACCAGAGATCTGGATATAATGAAGAGATGCTCCTTCCCATTTACACCAGAGATCTGGATATAATGAAGAGATGCTCCTTCCCATTTACACCAGAGATCTGGATATAATGAAGAGATGCTCCTTCCCATTTACACCAGAGATCTGTATATAATGAAGAGATGCTCCTTCCCATTTACACCAGAGATCTGTATATAATGAAGAGATGCTCCTTCCCATTTACACCAGAGATCTGTATATAATGAAGAGATGCTCCTTCCCATTTACACCAGAGATCTGTATATAATGAAGAGATGCTCCTTCCCATTTACACCAGAGATCTGGATATAATGAAGAGATGCTCCTTCCCATTTACACCAGAGATCTGGATATAATGAAGAGATGCTCCTTCCCATTTACACCAGAGATCTGGATATAATGAAGATATGCTCCTTCCCATTTACACCAGAGATCTGTATATAATGAAGAGATGCTCCTTCCCATTTACACCAGAGATCTGGATATAATGAAGAGATGCTCCTTCCCATTTACACCAGAGATCTGGATATAATGAAGAGATGCTCCTTCCCATTTACACCAGAGATCTGTATATAATGAAGAGATGCTCCTTCCCATTTACACCAGAGATCTGGATATAATGACGAGATGCACCTTCCCATTTACACCAGAGATCTGGATATAATGAAGAGATGCTCCTTCCCATTTACACCAGAGATCTGTATATAATGAAGAGATGCTCCTTCCCATTTACACCAGAGATCTGTATATAATGAAGAGATGCTCCTTCCCATTTACACCAGAGATCTGGATATAATGAAGAGATGCACCTTCCCATTTACACCAGAGATCTGTATATAATGAAGAGATGCTCCTTCCCATTTACACCAGAGATCTGGATATAATGAAGAGATGCTCCTTCCCATTTACACCAGAGATCTGGATATAATGAAGAGATGCTCCTTCCCATTTACACCAGAGATCTGGATATAATGAAGAGATGCTCCTTCCCATTTACACCAGAGATCTGGATATAATGAAGAGATGCTCCTTCCCATTTACACCAGAGATCTGGATATAATGAAGAGATGCTCCTTCCCATTTACACCAGAGATCTGGATATAATGAAGAGATGCTCCTTCCCATTTACACCAGAGATCTGGATATAATGAAGAGATGCTCCTTCCCATTTACACCAGAGATCTGGATATAATGAAGAGATGCTCCTTCCCATTTACACCAGAGATCTGGATATAATGAAGAGATGCTCCTTCCCATTTACACCAGAGATCTGTATATAATGAAGAGATGCACCTTCCCATTTACACCAGAGATCTGGATATAATGAAGAGATGCTCCTTCCCATTTACACCAGAGATCTGGATATAATGAAGAGATGCTCCTTCCCATTTACACCAGAGATCTGGATATAATGAAGAGATGCACCTTCCCATTTACACCAGAGATCTGGATATAATGAAGAGATGCTCCTTCCCATTTACACCAGAGATCTGGATATAATGAAGAGATGCTCCTTCCCATTTACACCAGAGATCTGGATATAATGAGGAGATGCACCTTCCCATTTACACCAGAGATCTGGATATAATGAAGAGATGCTCCTTCCCATTTACACCAGAGATCTGGATATAATGAAGAGATGCACCTTCCCATTTACACCAGAGATCTGTATATAATGAAGAGATGCTCCTTCCCATTTACACCAGAGATCTGTATATAATGAAGAGATGTACCTTCCCATTTACACCAGAGATCTGGATATAATGAAGAGATGCCCGTCTCCCCCCTAACAATGGGAGTTGTCCCATAGGTAGGAAGAAAGGTGACAAGCTTAGGTCCAAAATAAGCCCATAGAAACGCAATGACTTATTATGGACAGATTTGAGCTTCACCTCTTCCTCTATGGTTTACACACACACCAAGCCCCTCCCCCTGTCTCTCACAACAACGTAGTTGACAGATCTTCCTCTCTAACGAGCGGTTTCAACTCGCTATTTGCATTTGAGGTTTGGTCCAACAGAATCTATCATTTGGACACAAACACATTGAGACATTATTTTACTGGAATAGAGAAGTTAACTTTACTAACGATACCCTTTTTATGTCTCAACTACTCAAATTGCACGCAGAGCAGACACTGCTAAAACCAGAGTATTAATGAACATTGATTGTGGAAAATGCAGAGGCATTGAGATACCGCTAGCAGCATGTTAGCCAAAGGTTGTTATACTCACTGTCTAGTCTGTGTTTTTATAAAATGTGCAGTAAGCATAAAACACAATTATATAAGGAATTGGCAACTCGTTCTCATTCTGAGAAATAAGGTAGTCCACTTGATTTCAACATCTGAACAAAGTGGACAGGCTAACGTGCTTTTCAAACAGTTGGAGACAGACAGGAGAGTGTGTTCCTAACAATTCAACTGTTCAACCTTGCTAGCTAGCAAATAGATCCACGTTGGCTAAACTTGAAATATAAAGATTAGGCGTCTAATCACTAGCACGTGGGCTGGAGAGATTGTTGATGAGGCCTGTGTTAAATGTCTATAGGCTAATGCCTGCTACCAGAAGTTAGTCATTATTAGTGAATGTGCATTACGCTTGGCTCTAGTAACATTTGTAACAAAAACACCAGATCAGTGATTATTGCAACAACAAAAAAGCAGGTGAAACTATACTGAACAAAATTAAAAACGCAACATGCAACAATTTCAAAGATTTTACAGAGTTACAGTTCATATGAGGAAATCAGTAAATTGAAATAAATTCATTAGGCCCTAATCTATGGATTTCACATGACTTGGCAGGTGTTCCTGGGAGGGCATAGGCACACCCACTGGGAAGCCAGGCCCAGCCAATCAGAATGAGTTTTTCCCCACAAAAGAGCTATTACAGACAGAAATACTCCTCAGCACCCCCACCCTCCCCCCTCAGACGATCCCACAGGTGTAGAAGCCGGATGTGGAGGTCCTGGGCTGGCGTGGTTACACATGGTCTGGGGAGGTCCTGGGCTGGCGTGGTTACACGTGGTCTGGGGAGGTCCTGGGCTGGCGTGGTTACACGTGGTCTGCGGTTGTGAGGCCGTTGGACATACTGCCAAATTCTTTAAAACGACGTTGGAGGCAGTTTAACATTCAATTATCTGGCAAGAGCTCTGGTGGACATTCCTGCAGTCAGTATACCAACTGCACACTCCCTCAAAACTTGAGACATCTGTGGCATTGTGTTGAGAACAAAATGCATATTTTAAAAGAGGCATTTTATTGTCCCCAGCACAAGGTGCACCTGTGTAATGATCACGCTGTTTAATCAGCTTATTGATATACCACACCTGTCAGGTGGATGGGTTATCTTGGCAAAGGAGAAATGCTCACTAACATGGATTTGAGCACAACATTTGAGAGAAATAAGCTTTTTGTGTGTATGTAAGATTCCTGGGATTTTTTATTTCAGCTCATGAAACATGGGACCAACACTTTACATGTTGTGTTTATATTTTAGTTCGGTGTATTTTGATAAAATAATTAAATTATAAAAGTGTGTCTTACGGTTGTGGAAGGCTTATATTTAGACTAGGTATAACTTCACAAGCCCTGAATTCATTAGATTATTGCTGAC
Organism: Coregonus clupeaformis; assembly: GCF_020615455.1. Classification (NCBI taxonomy): domain Eukaryota; kingdom Metazoa; phylum Chordata; class Actinopteri; order Salmoniformes; family Salmonidae; genus Coregonus; species Coregonus clupeaformis. The sequence goes on along the minus strand of NW_025533878.1, from coordinate 193,691 downwards.
TGTTTGAAATAGTGTATTTTACCTTTAATTGTAAGACAACACTTATTTAGAGAAACCATTTTTTTAAATGGATATATACACTGCTCAAAAAAATTAAGGGAACACTTAAACAACACATCCTAGATCTGAATGAATGAAATAATCTTATTAAATACTATCAACCCATGGAGGTCTGGATTTGGAGTCACACTCAAAATTAAAGTGGAACACCACACTACAGGCTGATCCAACTTTGATGTAATGTCCTTAAAACATGTCAAAATGAGGCTCAGTAGTGTGTGTGGCCTCCACGTGCCTGTATGACCTCCCTACAACGCCTGGGCATGCTTCTGATGAGGTGGCGGATGGTCTCCTGAGGGATCTCCTCCCAGACCTGGACTAAAGCATCCGCCAACTCCTGGACAGTCTGTGGTGCAACGTGGCGTTGGTGGATGGAGCGAGACATGATGTCCCAGATGTGCTCAATTGGATTCAGGTCTGGGGAACGGGTGGGCCAGTCCATAGCATCAATGCCTTCCTCTTGCAGGAACTGCTGACACACTCCAGCCACATGAGGTCTTGCATTAGGAGGAACCCAGGGCCAACCGCACCAGCATATGGTCTCACAATAGGTCTGAGGATCTCATCTCGGTACCTAATGGCAGTCAGGCTACCTCTGGCGAGCACATGGAGGGCTGTGCGGCCCCCCAATGAAATGCCACCCCACACCATGACTGACCCACCGCCTTACCGGTCATGCTGGAGGATGTTGCAGGCAGCAGAACGTTCTCCACGGCGTCTCTAGACTCTGTCACGTCTGTCACATGTGCTCAGTGTGAACCTGCTTTCATCTGTGAAGGTCACAGGGCGCCAGTGGTGAATCTGCCAATCTTGGTGTTCTCTGGCAAATGCCAAACGTCCTGCACGGTGTTGGGCTGTAAGCACAACCCCCACCTGTGGACGTCGGGCCCTCATACCACCCTCATGGAGTCTGTTTCTGACCGTTTGAGCAGACACATGCACATTTGTGGCCTGCTGGAGGTCATTTTGCAGGGCTCTGGCAGTGCTCCTCCTGCTCCTCCTTGCACAAAGGCGGAGGTAAATCAAATCAAATTTTATTGGCCACATGCGCCGAATACAACAGGTGCAGACATTACAGTGAAATGCTTACATACAGCCCTTAACCAACAGTGCATTTATTTTTAACAAAAAAGTAAAAATTAAACAACAACAAAAAAAGTGTTGAGAAAAAAAGATCAGAAGTAAAATAAAATAACAGTAGGGAGGCTATATACAGGGGGATACCGGTGCAGAGTCAATGTGCGGGGGCACCGGCTAGTTGAGGTAGTTGAGGTAATATGTACATGTGGGTAGAGTTAAAGTGACTATGCATAAATAATTAACAGAGTAGCAGCAGCGTAAAAGAGGGGGTTGGGGTTTGGTGGGGGGGCAGTGCAAATAGTCCGGGTAGCCATGATTAGCTGTTCAGGAGTCTTATGGCTTGGGGGTAGAAGCTGTTCAGGAGCCTTATGGTAGCAGTCCTGCTGCTGGGTTGTTGCCCTCCTACGGCCTCCTCCACGTCTCCTGATGTACTGGCCTGTCTCCTGGTAGCGCCTCCATGCTCTGGACACTACGCTGACAGACACAGCAAACCTTCTTTCCATAGCTCGCATTGATGTGCCATCCTGGATGAGCTGCACTACCTGAGCCACTTGTGTGGGTTGTAGACTCCGTCTCATGCTACCACTAGAGTGAAAGCACCGCCAGCATTCAAAAGTGACCAAAACATCAGCCAGGAAGCATAGGAACTGAGAAGTGGTCTGTGGTCACCACCTGCAGAACCACTTCTTTATTGGGGGTGTCTTGCTAATTGCCTATAATTTCCACCTGTTGTCTATTCCATTTGCACAACAGCATGTGACATTTATTGTCAATCAGTGTTGCTTCCTAAGTGGACAGTTTGATTTCACAGAAGTGTGATTGACTTGGAGTTACATTGTGTTGTTTAAGTGTTCCCTTTATTTTTTTGAGCAGTGTATATATATATATATATATATATATATATATATATATATCATGAATCACCCATAAGTTTTAAAAAAATCTAGATCTGATTTTTCGGCGATATCGCCTAGTGTGTGAGTATCGTGTCTGCCCCCCTTTCTGACCTTCTATGGGTCTGTCAGGGCTGAATATCACATCACAATATTTTTAACACTTTTTGATGGTATGACTGTATTTTATGTTTTTGAATAATTAAAGTTCTAAAAATGCTTTATGAGTAGATCATGACCCTAGGGTGGCAACACAAATTATAAGTGATTTCAAATGGGGCTTTCTCTTTTACCAAATAGGGCAATCTTCTGTATACCCCCCCTTACCTTGTCACAACACAACTGATTGGCTGAAACTCATTAAGAAGGAAAGAAATTCCACAAATTAACTTATAAGAATGCACACCTGTTAATTGAAAACATTCCAGGTGACTACCTCATGAAGCTGGTTGAGAGAATGCCAAGAGTGTGCAAAGCTGTCATCAAGGCAAAGGGTGGCTACTTGAAGAATCTCAAATAACATATTTTGATTTGTTTAACATTTTTTTGGTTACTACATGATTCCATATGTGTTATTTCATAGTTTGGATGTCTTCACTATTATTCTACAATGTAGAAGATAGTAAAAATAAAGAAAAACCATTGAATGAGTAGGTGTGTCCAAACTTTTGACTGGTAGTGTATGTAGTCAGATGTCTCTCCTGTTTGCAGCTACTATTAACAAATTGTTTTTCAATTAAAAAGCCTTACTTAAATCATCAACAGTCACAGTATTGTGGAAATTGTTTTTATGGCTTTGTTTTTCATTAATATTAAGGAGTATGTAAAACAAATAATTTAGTCGAGTTGTTATAGAATGAATTGAAATGTATTTTACGTAAATTGACAGATATTTAACTCATATTGGTAAATCGACCCTGTGAATGGCATTTGACTGGTCAGTTCATTCAGCATCTTCATGAATGATATCACCACGCAGGTTACACAGGGCAGCACAGATTCAAAGTATTTTGTCCATTTTAGATGAGAGGTTGATTGGCACTGTCTGTGAGATGATTCTAAACCACTTGAGCCTTTGAATGACGCGTTCCACATGAACCCTCACGTTAGCTATCCGTCTTGTACATGTGCTGTCCTCCTCTGACAGCTGTGCGCCTCTTTTTGTGAAGGCTGGAATTGTTCATTTGACCTCTCGTGTAGCAGATCATGGATTGTGAAGCCCCGGTCAGCCATGACCTCATCACCAGGACAGAGGTACTCCAGTAACCCAGAATCTGATGTTATATATTTGTTGCTACATCTACCTCCATATGCTGAAGAGATGAACATCACTGGCCACCAGGTACTTGATGGTGTTCTGGGAGCAGTAATGGCTGAATGACTCCCCCTTGAATCCAGATTCTTGCATTTCTGTAAAGCAGTTTCTGAGCAGTCAATAATGCAAGTTGTTCCTGGGTAGTGGTCCTCAAAACATTGTGGCATTGTAGCACGGATGGTCTCCCTTGGCAGCCATGGAATGTACTCCCTCAGATTCTCTTCCATCATGTCAATCCAATAACTAATCACTAGACTGACAAAACTCTGGGAAACACCAAACCTTTATGCTAGGTGCTGCTGCAGCAAGTTAAGCTTCAGCTTCATCGGTGTCATCAGGAGTTGGTCTGTCAGGTCTAACTGAAAGCTGCCTTTGTAGAGGGGTAGAATATGTTCCGCCGGGGTAGAAAAGGCAGCAAGAGACAAGCCTGTATGCAGTCGACAGAGTGCTTCCGCACAGGTAGTGGGCTTTACATGATCACCTGAGCTGTAGTTGTGATCACTTAGAGATGGGTCTTCCCATTGGGTTTGGGCATCCTTCTCTGAAGGCATATCCATTCCTTCTATCTGTGTTGGCCAATCCCCATTTTCAATTTGGTGAACACTTGAGCCAGTCAAGCTCTACACCCGTTGTAAAGCGAATTAATGTGCTTAATTTTAAGAAGTTATTTGGTCACTTTAGTTGTGATACAAACCTTATCAAAACATATTGGTTTCAACAGGCTTCCCGTTACGACGTCGACCACGAAGATCCATCTGCTAGGCCCGGCCTCTTGCTCGCCAGTGTCCGAACTACCTCAGAACTATTGCTGTTCACCGGACCTTATGATAACTCGGCTACACAGCTGATGCCTGCTGGACTGTTCCTTTATACGGTACCGCATCCTGTTTATGTTTAGCTTCAGCCCAAACTGTGTCACCATTACCAGCTGTTGTCTTAGCTCTCAAATAACACCTGTGATTGCTTTATGCCTCTCTCCCATGCCTTGCTTATTGCTGTTTCAGTTATTTCTTATTGTACTATTTCACTGTAGATCCCCCAGTCTCGCTCAACCTGCCTTAGATAGCTCCTTTATCCCAACCCCCATACACGCAGACACCGACTCAATCGGTGCCTCCAGTGATGCTATCTCTTTCATCGTTACCCAACGCTTAGGTTTACCTCCACTGTACTCATATCCTTCCATACCCTTGTCTGTACATAATGCCCTGAATCTATTCTACAACGCCCGGAAATCTGCCCCTTTTCTCTGTACCCAACGCACTAGAAGACCAGTTCTTAAAGCCTTTAGCCGTATCCTTATTCTAGTCCTCCTCTGTTCCTCTGGTGATGTAGAGGCTAACCCAGGCCCTGTAGCCCCCAGTATCACTCCTACTCCCCAGGCCCTGCAGCCCCCAGTATCACTCCTACTCCCCAGGCCCTGCAGCCCCCAGTATCACTCCTACTCCCCAGGCCCTGCAGCCCCCAGTATCACTCCTACTCCCCAGGCCCTGCAGCCCCCAGTATCACTCCTACTCCCCAGGCCCTGCAGCCCCCCAGTATCACTCCTACTCCCCAGGCCCTGCAGCCCCCAGTATCACTCCTACTCCCCAGGCCCTGCAGCCCCCAGTATCACTCCTACTCCCCAGGCCCTGCAGCCCCCAGTATCACTCCTACTCCCCAGGCCCTGTAGCCCCCAGTATCACTCCTACTCCCCAGGCCCTGCAGCCCCCAGTATCACTCCTACTCCCCAGGCCCTGTAGCCCCCAGTATCACTCCTACTCCCCAGGCCCTGCAGCCCCCAGTATCACTCCTACTCCCCAGGCCCTGTAGCCCCCAGTATCACTCCTACTCCCCAGGCCCTGCAGCCCCCAGTATCACTCCTACTCCCCAGGCCCTGCAGCCCCCAGTATCACTCCTACTCCCCAGGCCCTGTAGCCCCATTGGTTTTCTGCACGTTAACATCAGAAGTCTACTTCCTAAATTGTAGTTATTCACTGCGTTAGCACACTCCGCCAACCCTGATGTCCTAGCACACTCCGCCAACCCTGATGTTCTAGCACACTCTGCCAACCCTGATGTTCTAGCACACTCCGCCAACCCTGATGTTCTAGCACACTCCGCCAACCCTGATGTCCTAGCACACTCCGCCAACCCTGATGTTCTAGCACACTCCGCCAACCCTGATGTTCTAGCACACTCCGCCAACCCTGATGTTCTAGCACACTCCGCCAACCCTGATGTTCTAGCACACTCCGCCAACCCTGATGTCCTAGCACACTCTGCCAACCCTGATGTCCTAGCACACTCCGCCAACCCTGATGTTCTAGCACACTCCGCCAACCCTGATGTCCTAGCACACTCCGCCAACCCTGATGTTCTAGCACACTCCGCCAACCCTGATGTTCTAGCACACTCCGCCAACCCTGATGTTCTAGCACACTCCGCCAACCCTGATGTCCTAGCACACTCCGCCAACCCTGATGTCCTAGCACACTCCGCCAACCCTGATGTTCTAGCACACTCCGCCAACCCTGATGTTCTAGCACACTCCGCCAACCCTGATGTTCTAGCACACTCCGCCAACCCTGATGTCCTAGCACACTCCGCCAACCCTGATGTCCTAGCACACTCCGCCAACCCTGATGTCCTAGCACACTCCGCCAACCCTGATGTCCTAGCACACTCCGCCAACCCTGATGTTCTAGCACACTCCGCCAACCCTGATGTCCTAGCACACTCCGCCAACCCTGATGTCCTAGCACACTCCGCCAACCCTGATGTCCTAGCACACTCCGCCAACCCTGATGTTCTAGCACACTCCGCCAACCCTGATGTTCTAGCACACTCCGCCAACCCTGATGTTCTAGCACACTCCGCCAACCCTGATGTTCTAGCACACTCCGCCAACCCTGATGTCCTAGCACACTCCGCCAACCCTGATGTCCTAGCACACTCCGCCAACCCTGATGTTCTAGCACACTCCGCCAACCCTGATGTTCTAGCACACTCCGCCAACCCTGATGTTCTAGCACACTCCGCCAACCCTGATGTCCTAGCACACTCCGCCAACCCTGATGTTCTAGCACACTCCGCCAACCCTGATGTTCTAGCACACTCCGCCAACCCTGATGTTCTAGCACACTCCGCCAACCCTGATGTTCTAGCACACTCCGCCAACCCAGATGTCCTAGCACACTCCGCCAACCCTGATGTTCTAGCACACTCCGCCAACCCTGATGTCCTAGCACACTCCGCCAACCCTGATGTTCTAGCACACTCCGCCAACCCTGATGTTCTAGCACACTCCGCCAACCCTGATGTCCTAGCACACTCCGCCAACCCTGATGTTCTAGCACACTCCGCCAACCCTGATGTTCTAGCACACTCCGCCAACCCTGATGTTCTAGCACACTCTGCCAACCCTGATGTTCTAGCACACTCTGCCAACCCTGATGTTCTAGCACACTCCGCCAACCCTGATGTTCTAGCACACTCCGCCAACCCTGATGTTCTAGCACACTCCGCCAACCCTGATGTTCTAGCACACTCCGCCAACCCTGATGTTCTAGCACACTCCGCCAACCCTGATGTTCTAGCACACTCCGCCAACCCTGATGTTCTAGCACACTCCGCCAACCCTGATGTCCTAGCACACTCCGCCAACCCTGATGTTCTAGCACACTCCGCCAACCCTGATGTTCTAGCACACTCCGCCAACCCTGATGTTCTAGCACACTCCGCCAACCCTGATGTTCTAGCACACTCCGCCAACCCTGATGTTCTAGCACACTTCGCCAACCCAGATGTCCTAACACATTCCGCCAACCCTTATGTTCTAGCACACTCCGCCAACCCTGATGTCCTAGCACACTCCGCCAACCCTGATGTTCTAGCACACTCCGCCAACCCTGATGTTCTAGCACACTCCGCCAACCCTGATGTTCTAGCACACTCCGCCAACCCTGATGTTCTAGCACACTCCGCCAACCCTGATGTTCTAGCACTCTCCGCCAACCCTGATGTTCTAGCACACTCCGCCAACCCTGATGTTCTAGCACACTCCGCCAACCCTGATGTTCTAGCACACTCCGCCAACCCTGATGTTCTAGCACACTCCGCCAACCCTGATGTCTCTAGCACACTCCGCCAACCCTGATGTCCTAGCACACTCCGCCAACCCTGATGTTCTAGCACACTCCGCCAACCCTGATGTTCTAGCACACTCCGCCAACCCTGATGTTCTAGCACACTCCGCCAACCCTGATGTCCTAGCACACTCCGCCAACCCTGATGTCCTAGCACACTCCGCCAACCCTGATGTTCTAGCACACTCCGCCAACCCTGATGTCCTAGCACACTCCGCCAACCCTGATGTTCTAGCACACTCTGCCAACCCTGATGTTCTAGCACACTCCGCCAACCCTGATGTTCTAGCACACTCCGCCAACCCTGATGTTCTAGCACACTCCGCCAACCCTGATGTTCTAGCACACTCCGCCAACCCTGATGTTCTAGCACACTCCGCCAACCCTGATGTCCTAGCACACTCCGCCAACCCTGATGTTCTAGCACACTCCGCCAACCCTGATGTTCTAGCACACTCCGCCAACCCTGATGTTCTAGCACACTCCGCCAACCCTGATGTTCTAGCACACTCCGCCAACCCTGATGTTCTAGCACACTCCGCCAACCCTGATGTTCTAGCACACTCCGCCAACCCTGATGTTCTAGCACACTCCGCCAACCCTGATGTCCTAGCACACTCCGCCAACCCTGATGTTCTAGCACACTCCGCCAACCCTGATGTTCTAGCACACTCCGCCAACCCTGATGTTCTAGCACACTCCGCCAACCCTGATGTTCTAGCACACTCCGCCAACCCTGATGTTCTAGCACACTCCGCCAACCCTGATGTTCTAGCACACTCTGCCAACCCTGATGTTCTAGCACACTCCGCCAACCCTGATGTCCTAGCACACTCCGCCAACCCTGATGTTCTAGCAGTGTCTGAATCCTGGCTTAGGAAGGCCACCAAAAATTCAGAAATGTCCATCCCCAAAACTACAACATTTTCCATCTAGATAGAACTGCCAAAGGGGGTGGAGTTGCAATCTACTGTAGAGATAGCCTGCAGAGCTCTATCATACTATCCAGGTCTGTGCCCAAACAGTTTGAGCTCCTGCTTCTAAAAATCCACCTTTCCAGAAATAAGTCTCTCACTGTTGCCACTTGCTACAGACCCCCCTCAGCCCCCAGATGTGCCCTGGACACCATATGTGAATTGATTGCTCCCCATCTATCCTCAGAGTTCGTACTGCTTGGTGACCTAAACTGGGATATGCTTAACACCCCGGCCGTCCTACAATCCAAACTAGATGCCCTCAATCTCACAAATTATCAACGAACCTACCAGGTACAACCCAAAATCTGTAAACATGGGCACCCTCACAGATATCATCCTGACAAATTTACCCTCTAAATACACCTCAGCTGTCTTCAACCAGGATCTCAGCGATCACTGCCTCATTGCCTGCGTCCGTAATGGGTCCGCGGTCAAACGACCACCCCTCATCACTGTCAAACACTCCCTAAAACACTTTAGCGAGCAGGCCTTTCTGATTGACCTGGCCCGGGTATCCTGGATGGATATTCACCTCATTCCGTCAGTAGAGGATGCCTGGTTGTTCTTTAAAAGTGCTTTCCTCTCTATCTTAAATAAACATGCCCCATTCAAAAAATTCAGAACTAAGAACAGATATAGCCCCTGGTTCTCCTCAGACTTGACTGCCCTTGACCAGCACAAAAACATCCTGTGGCGTACTGCATTAGCATCGAACAGCCCCCGCGATATGCAACTTTTCAGGGAAGTCAGGAACCAATATACACAAGCAGTTAGGAAAGCAAAGGCTAACTTTTTCAAACAGAAATTTGCATCCTGTAGCACTAACTCCAAAAAGTTTTGGGACACTGTAAAGTCCATGGAGAATAAGAGCACTTCCTCCCAGCTGCCCACTGCACTGAGGCTAGGAAACACTATCACCACCGATAAATCTACAATAATAGAGAATTTCAACAAGCATTTTGCTACGGCTGGCCATGCTTTCCACCTGGCTACCACTACCCCGGCCACCAGCTCTGCACCCTCCGCTGCAACTTGCCCATGCCCCCCCGCTTCTCCTTTACACAAATTCAGACAGCTGATGTTCTGAAAGAGCTGCAAAATCTGGACCCCTACAAATCATCTGGGCTAGACAATCTGGACCCTTTCTTTCTAAAATTAGCCGCCGAAATTGTCACAACCCCTATTACTAGCCTGTTCAACCTCTCTTTCATAACGTCTGAGATCCCCAGAGATTGGAAAGCTGCCGCGGTCATCCCCCTCTTCAAAGGGGGTGACACTCTAGATCCAAACTGTTACAGACCTATATCCATCCTGCCCTGCCTTTCGAAAGTATTTGAAAGCCAAGTTAACAAACAGATCACCGACCATTTCGAATCCCACCGTACCTTCTCCGCTATGCAATCTGGTTTCCGAGCTGGTCACGGGTGCACTTCAGCCACGCTCAAGGTCCTAAACGATATTATAACTGCGATTGATAATAGACAGTACTGTGCAGCCGTCTTCATCGACCTGGCCAAGGCTTTCGACTCTGTCAACCACCGCATTCTTCTTGGCAGACTAAATAGCCTTGGTTTCTCAAATGACTGCCTCGCCTGGTTCACCAACTACTTCTCAGATAGAGTTCAATGTGTCAAATCGGAGGGCCTGTTGTCTGGACCTCTGGCCGTCTCTATGGGGGTGCCACAGGGTTCAATTCTCGGGCCGACTCTTTTCTCTGTGTATATCAATGACGTCGCTCTTGCTGCTGGTGACTCTCAGATCCACCTCTACGCAGACGACACCATTTTGTATACATCTGGCCCTTCATTGGACACTGTGTTAACAAACCTCCAAACGAGCTTCAACGCCATACAACACTCTTTCCGTAGCCTCCAACTGCTCTTAAACGCTAGTAAAACTAAATGCATGCTCTTCAACCGAACGCTGCTTGCACCCGCCCACCCGACTAGAATCACTACTCTCGGCGGGTCTGACCTAGAGTATGTGGACAACTACAAATACCTAGGTGTCTGGTTAGACTGTAAACTCTCCTTCCAGACTCACATTAAGACTCTCCAATCCAAAGTTAGATCTAGAATCAGCTTCCTATTTTGCAACAAAGCCTCCTTCACTCATGCTGCAAAACATGCCCTCGTAAAACTGACTATCCTACCGATCCTTGACTTTGGCGATGTCATTTACAAAATAGCCTCCAACACTCTACTCAGCAAATTGGATGTAGTCTATCACAGTGCCATCCGTTTTGTCACCAAAGCCCCATATACTACCCACCACTGTGACCTGTACGCTCTTGTTGGCTGGCCCTCACTACATATTCGTCGCCAAACCCACTGGCTCCAGGCCATCTATAAATCACTGCTAGGCAAATCCCTGTCTTACCTTAGCTCACTGGTCACCATAGCAACACCCTCCCGTAGTCTGCGCTCCAGCAGGTATATCTCACTGGTCATCCCCAAAGCCAACACCTCCTTTGGCCGCCATTCCTTCCAGTTCTCTGCTGCCAATGACTGGAACGAACTGCAAAAATCTCTGAAGCTGGAGACTCTCATCTCCCTCAATAACTTTAAGCATCAGTTGTCAGAGCACCTTACCGATCACTGCACCTGTACACAGCCCATCTGAAATTAGCCCACCCAACTACCTCATCCCCATATTGTTATTTATTTTGCTAATTTGCACCCCAGTATCTCTATTTGCACATCATCTTTTGCACATCTATCATTCCAGTGTTAATACTAATTGTAATTATTTTGCACTATGGCCTATTTATTGCCTTACCTCCATAACCTGCTACATTTGCACACACTGTATATATATTTTCTGTTGTATTTTTGACTTTATGTTTTGTTTACCCCATATGTAACTCTGTGTTGTTGTTTTTATCGCACTGCTTTGCTTTATCTTGGCCAGGTCGCAGTTCTAAATGAGAACTTGTTCTCAACTGGCTTACCTGGTTAAATAAAGGTGAAATAAAAAATTAATAAATAAAAGATATAGACCTATGAGCTGGGCTACATGAGGAGTGCAACTATGATTTGCAAAAGTCTAAAAAAGAAAAGGCATGTGCTGTTTCTAAGCCTTACTGGGTTTCATTCACAAGGACAGGCTAATACTCAGACTATTCCTGATTTAATCTTGTCTTTATATTTACTAAATAATATGTGTGAAATTTGTTTTGGTTTAGAATGGACCATTATCATGCATCTTGAAACAGACCGGTGGAGGACACATTTTGCAGAGAGTTGTTCCGTATGCTAGTTTGTAACATTACAGAAAAATTGAAAACCTGGACGAAAAACAGAATTGTGTTCATCCAGAAGTGTGGTCTATACACACAATCAGCATACATCGATCAGAATATTTTGATGGGGGATTTAAAAATCGGCTATTCCTGGCCATCCTTCTGCACTGTCGTATCTACTATAATAATCTAGTTAGCAGCTCTGGAGATCTGCCCAAGCAAGGCATTTGATTGGTTTAACGTGTTGCGAGGAGTCACTGATTTTCAGCGGGTTCCCACTCCTATTTAGCTATTATTCTACCATGAACTTCCCCAGGCTTCACGTTTAGGTTAATTAGGTACCTACCCAGCAGAGCAGTGAAGCAGGGCAGGTGTTGTGTCTTCAGACCCAGCTGTCTGGCAGCTTCAGAGAGCAGGTACTGGTGGGTGGTCAGGTTCTTGCCGTTCCAGGACAGTTTGAGCGCGTGCGAGGAGAAGTAGGCGGGCACGTTGCAGAGGGCAAACTCTGAGTCCTGGGCGATCAGGCCGCAGAAACCAAAGTCCCTGTAGAGAGACAGCACCTCCTGGTGGTGGTCCTCCAACGTCTGAACAACCTGAATAATACAATATAATATGAATATTATCATTCAAGCTTCAAGATTGTCACATGCACAAGTACAGTGAAATGGCTTTCTTTCTTGCTCTTTCCCAACAACGCAGTAATGAATATCAGTAGTACTATAAAATCAATATACAGTTCCAGGGTCAGTAGCTATATACAGGGACATTGGAAAAGTCTATGGAAACAGCTAGCATGTCATTGGAGGAGTCTATGGAAACAGCTAGCATGACATTGGAGAAGTCTATGGGAACAGCTAGCATGTCATTGGAGAAGTCTATGGGAACAGCTAGCATGTCATTGGAGAAGTCTATAGGAACAGCTAGCATGTCATTGCGCTAACACTAGTAGCAATGCTCCCCCACCCCCCCACTGCTGAAAAAGATCCTAGGGGAAACCCTAACGTGTGATGGCGTGTCAGTAGGGTTGGGCGGTATCCAGACTTTCATGTCATCATACCGTCCTTCTCTCACAACAGGATTTACGGTATTACTGGCTTAGTACACAAAGGTGCGCCAAAAACGCATTACCAGAAAACTAACAAAATTATCACAAGTAATAGAGAAGTTCTATGGAGGCTGCTAGCTAAATATGCTAACGAGCACAATTGAAAATAAACAAATTGCAAAGACAGGCAATCCGGCTCATAAAGTTATACAGTGAGGGAAAAAAGTATTTGATCCCCTGCTGATTTTGTACATTTACCCACTGACAAAGACATGATCAGTCTATAATTTTAATGGTAGGTTTATTTGAACAGTGAGAGACAGAATAACAACAACAAAAATCCAGAAAAACGCATGTCAAAAATGTTTTGCATTTTAATGAGGGAAATAAGTATTTGGTGGCAAAACCAAATACTTAGTACTTGGTGGCAAAACCCTTGTTGGCAATCACAGAGGTCAGACGTTTCTTGTAATTGGCCACCAGGTTTGCACACATCTCAGGAGGGATTTTGTCCCACTCCTCTTTGCAGGTACAAGTCATTAAGGTTTCGAGGCTGACGTTTGGCAACTCGAACCTTCAGCTCCCTCCACAGATTTTCTATGGGATTAAGGTCTGGAGACTGGCTAGGCCACTCCAGGACCTTAATGTGCTTCTTCTTGAGCCACTCCTTTGTTGCTTTGGCCGTGAGTTTTGGGTCATTGTCATGCTGGAATACCTATCCACAACCCATTTTCAATGCCCTGTTTGAGGGAAGGAGGTTCTCACCCAAGATTTGACGGTACATGGCCCTGTCCATCGTCCCTTTGATGCGGTGAAGTTGTCCTGTCCCCTTAGCAGAAAAACACCCCCAAAGCATAATGTTTCCACCTCCATGTTTGACGGTGGGGATGGTGTTCTTGGGGTCATAGGCAGCATTCCTCCTCCTCCAAACACAGCGAGTTGAGTTGATGCCAAAGACCTCGATTTTGGTCTCATCTGACCACAACACTTTCACCCAGTTCTCCTCTGAATCATTCAGATGTTCATTGGCAAATTTCAGACGGCCCTGTATATGTGCTTTCTTGAGCAGGGGGACCTTGCGGGCGCTGCAGGATTTCAGTCCTTCACGGCGTAATGTGTTACCAATTGTTTTCTTGGTGACTATGGTCCCAGCTGCCTTGAGATCATTGACAAGATCCTCCCGTGTAGTTTTGGGCTGATTCCTCACCGTTCTCATGATCATTGCAACTCCACGTAGGTGAGATCTTGCATGGAGCCCCAGGCCGAGGGAGATTGACAGTTCTTTTGTGTTTCTTCCATTTGCGAATAATCGCACCAACTGTTGTCACCTTCTCACCAAGCTGCTTGGTGATGGTTTTGTAGCCTATTCCAGCCTTGTGTAGGTCTACAATCTTGTCCCTGACATCCTTGGAGAGCTCTTTGGTCTTGGCCATGGTGGAGAGTTTGGAATCTGATTGATTGCTTCTGTGGACAGGTGTATTTTATACAGGTAACAAGCTGAGATTAGGAGCACTCCCTTTAAGAGTGTGCTCCTAATCTCAGCTCGTTACCTGTATAAAAAGACACCTGGGAGCCAGAAATCTTTCGATTGAGAGGGGCCAAATACTTATTTCCCTCATTGTCTGCTAAATGGCTTATTATTATTATTATTAAAATGCAAATCAATTTATAACATTTTTGACATGCGTTTTTCTGGATTTTGTTGTTGTTATTCTGTCACTCACTGTTCAAATAAACATACCATTAAAATGATAGACTGATCATTTCTTTGTCAGTGGGCAAACGTTCAAAATCAGCAGGGGATCAAATACTTTTTTCCCTCACTGTACATATATAGGTAGGGACTACCGAACGTCATTTTTGGTGAGTTTGGACATTTACAAGTGAATGTGAATGAGAAATATTACGCAAATGAACAAAGTTGACGCATGCTTGTCTGAAGGAAGAACAGTACTGTGTACACACTGTGTCTGTGTGGAGGCTGGGAGTCGCTAGGGCAACGGGCCTGCCTGCTCTGCCCAGAGAAGATGGGGGAGGAGCAGACGGACCCAGAAGGGAGAGGAGAAACAACAAGGGAATCAAGCTGCAGTGGCAGCTGGACAGATAACTCATCCAAAGGGCTTCGACTTCTCAAATACAGCAGAAAGCTAACACAATATGATGCCCTGTGACCTTATTAATTCAGCCACTTACGTAGATAGCAAGTTAAACTTAGGGGTCGCCCTAATGCAGAATTCTTCATTTTTAACGCAGGAAAAAAAGATACAAACGCATAAGAAATACCTTGCTGCGTTTTGTAAATGGTTCTTATTGTAATTCCTGCTCAGCATCAAACTAATTTCGTGCTTCAGATGCACTTCTCCAAATCAGATGAGAATTCATGGACAGGCATATCATCAGACAGTGATCTCTGTGTAGCTACTTTTCTCCTGTTGTGCTAGTTACAAACAAACGTGGCTGGCGCGACTGTTCTGGGGAACTACGGTAAACGTTATAATGTAAAATAATGTGACAGGTGAAATTAAGAACGCAATCTGCTTTACCTCCTAATATATTGCACAAGTTGACTGCAGGTATTCACTTAAAAAGTAGCTTCTAATATTTTTTTAAAACCTTCAAAATAAATAGTTAACGGTATTGACATTATTGAAAACCATCCCGTGGCTTTTTCCAAATACCCCAGTATACGGTATATCGCCCAAGTATGAGTGGGTGTGTAGAGTGCATAGAGTGTGTGTGTGTGTGTGTGTGTGTGTGTGTGTGTGTGCATTGAGTGCAAAAATAAAACAGAAGGATCAATGCAGATAGATGGCTACATGGACTATTTATCAGTCTTATGGCTTGGAGGTAGAAGCTGTTTAGGAGCCTGTTGGTGTCAGACTTGATGCACCGGTACCTCTTGCAGTGCGGTAGAAGAGAAAACAGTCTATGGCTTGGGTGGATGGAGTCTTAACAATTTTCCAGGCCTTCCTTTCACACCGCCTGATATAGAGGTCCTGGGTGACAGGGAGCTCAGCCCCAGTGACGTACTGGGCTGTCCGCACCAGCCTCTGTAGCGCCATGTGATCCAGGGCGGTGCTGTTGCCGTACCAAGCGGTGATGCAGCCAGTCAAGATGCTCTCAATGGTACAGCTGTAGAACTGAGGATTTGAGGGCCCAAATCCGTTTAACCTATTAAAGGGGAAGAGGCGCTGTCTTGACCACTGTTTGCGTGTGGACCTTTAAGTCCTTTGTGATTTGGAAACCGAGCAACTTGAAGCTCTCGACCCACTCCACTGCAGCCCCGCAGATGAAGATCGGGCGTGCTCGCCCCCCGTTTCCTGTAGACCAGAATGGGCTCCTTGGTGTTACTGATGTTGAGGGAGAGGTTGTTGTCCTGGCTATATAGAGGGAGAGGTTGTTGTCCTGGCTATATAGAACAGGAGAGAGAAAGCCAGATGGAGATGAGTAAATTAGACGCGCATCCGGTCTTTGTATTACTGTAGCCTAGACTACGCTGCAGCAAATACAGGCCGACCTGTCACAAGAAACACGTTACCATGAGATGGTAAGTAGGTTACATGCATTGCATATAATTTAACAGTTCCATTTCAAACCTTCACTGTGGGGACAACGTCGCCAATGCATTTCCTAATGAAGCAGGTGACCGAGGTGGTTAGCTCGTCGATGCTATCGGCGGAGTGCCGGAACATATTCCAGTCAGCGCAAGCAAAGCAGTCTTGTAGCATAGCTTCTGATTCGGATTACCAATTCTCAACGGAGCGCATCACGGGTACTTCCTGTTTGAGCTTCTGCTTGTAGACAGGAAACAGGAGCAAAGAGTCATGATCTGACTTGCTGAAAGGGGGAAGAGGGCGGGCCTTGTATGCGTGTGGGTCTTTATCGCCCCTAGTGGCGAAGGAGAAGTGTTGATGAAGTCGGCAACAAGGAAAGCAGCCTCCAGGGGCAGGGTTTCCTGCTTGCTTATAGCCTCGTACAGTTGGTTTAGCGCCAGCTTGTTGTTCTTGTCCTGAGGTGGAATATATACAGTAGTCACAATAATACTGGAAAACTTTCGGGAGGTAGAAGTGTCGGCATTTGACCATCAGGTATTCCAAGAAGGAGGAACAACGGGTGGAGACTTCCACCGCGCTACAGTCAGCACACCATTTGCTGTTGATGAAGAGGCATACCTCTCCCACTCTCGAGTTCCCCGAATCCAATGTCCTGTCCACTCGGTGAATGGAGAATCCATCGAGTTGAATAGCCATGAGGGGATCATCTTGTCCAAAAGCCATTTAGAAAAGCAGAGAATATTGCAGTTACGAGAGTCCCGTTGATAGCAAATCCGCGATCAGCGGTCACATCCATCTTATTATCAAGAGGCTGTACATTGGCCAATAGAAGAGAGAGAAGTGGACAGTCTTCCCTTTGCCTTAATCTCACAGGGATCCTCCTCTCCTGCCTCTTTTCCTTTCAACAGGCCAAAAACTGGGTCAGAATTACCAGCATAGAACAATAAAGGGGCGCTATTTTTTTAAGCCCATTGGGCGTCTATCAGAATGCTAACAACATTAGCACAAGTAAGAGACAGATCACATAGCTAAATTCTAACAACCGAAAACGAACAAACTAATTGCAAAGACAAGCAAATCCAGCTCATGAAGTCATACAAGCATAGCTTGTAGCTACTGTCATTTTCAGTAGTGTGGACATTTACAAGGCAAGGCCAATGAACAACGCTGTGATGCATGCTTTTCTGAAGGAAGAGCAGCATGTGAACACGGAGCAGAGGGGAGGAGAACAGAGGGGGAAGAGCAGCATGTGATCACAGAGCAGAGGGGAGGAGAACAGAGGGGGAAGAGCAGCATGTGATCACAGAGCAGAGGGGAGGAGAACAGAGGGGGAAGAGCAGCATGTGTACACGGAGCAGAGGGGAGGAGAACAGAGGGGGAAGAGCAGCATGTGATCACAGAGCAGAGGGGAGGAGAACAGAGGGGGAAGAGCAGCATGTGATCACGGAGCAGAGGGGAGGAGAACAGAGGAGGAAGAGCAGCATGTGATCACAGAGCAGAGGGGAGGAGAACAGAGGGGGAAGAGCAGCATGTGTACACGGAGCAGAGGGGAGGAGAACAGAGGGGGATAAGCAGCATGTGATCACAGAGCAGAGGGGAGGAGAACAGAGGGGGAAGAGCAGCATGTGATCACAGAGCAGAGGGGAGGAGAACAGAGGGGGAAGAGCAGCATGTGATCACGGAGCAGAGGGAGGAGAACAGAGGGGAAGAGCAGCATGTGATCACGGAGCAGAGGGGAGGAGAACAGAGGGGGAAGAGCAGCATGTGATCACAGAGCAGAGGGGAGGAGAACAGAGGGGGAAGAGCAGCATGTGAACACAGAGCAGAGGGGAGGAGAACAGAGGAGGAAGAGCAGCATGTGATCACAGAGCAGAGGGGAGGAGAACAGAGGGGGAAGAGCAGCATGTGATCACAGAGCAGAGGGGAGGAGAACAGAGGGGGAAGAGCAGCATGTGATCACGGAGCAGAGGGGAGGAGAACAGAGGGGGAAGAGCAGCATGTGATCACAGAGCAGAAGGGAGGAGAACAGAGGGGGAAGAGCAGCATGTGATCACAGAGCAGAGGGGAGGAGAACAGAGGGGGAAGAGCAGCATGTGATCACAGAGCAGAGGGGAGGAGAACAGAGGGGGAAGAGCAGCATGTGAACACAGAGCAGAGGGGAGGAGAACAGAGGGGGAAGAGCAGCATGTGAACACGGAGCAGAGGGGAGGAGAACAGAGGGGGAAGAGCAGCATGTGATCACAGAGCAGAGGGGAGGAGAACAGAGGGGGAAGAGCAGCATGTGATCACGGAGCAGAGGGGAGGAGAACAGAGGGGGAAGAGCAGCATGTGATCACAGAGCAGAGGGGAGGAGAACAGAGGGGGAAGAGCAGCATGTGATCACAGAGCAGAGGGGAGGAGAACAGAGGGGGAAGAGCAGCATGTGATCACAGAGCAGAGGGGAGGAGAACAGAGGGGGAAGAGCAGAGGGGAGGAGAACAGAGGGGGAAACAACGCTAGTAGGAAGCACAGGGGGAAAATGGAAGCTGTACAGATAACTCATCCACAGCTCTTGGATTTCTGGCAGAAAGCCATTATAAGATATCTGATGGCAAACATTTAGTAGTGAATTGCATGCAAGTGTAACGTCATCACCTCAGAGACTCGCTGATAGTTTAAAAACGCTATGGACTCACCAGCTCCCGCTGTAACAGAGACTCGCTGATAGTTACAAAACGCTATGGACTCACCAGCTCCCGCTGTAACAGAGACTCGCTGATAGTTACAAAACGCTATGGACTCACCAGCTCCCGCTGTAACAGAGACTCGCTGATAGTTACAAAACGCAATGGACTCACCAGCTCCCGCTGTAACAGAGACTCGCTGATAGTTACAAAACGCTATGGACTCACCAGCTCCCGCTGTAACAGACTCGCTGATAGTTACAAAACGCTATGGACTCACCAGCTCCCGCTGTAACAGACTCGCTGATAGTTACAAAACGCTATGGACTCACCAGCTCCCGCTGTAACAGACTCGCTGATAGTTACAAAACGCTATGGACGCACCAGCTCCCGCTGTAACAGAGACTCGCTGATAGTTACAAAACGCTATGGACTCACCAGCTCCCGCTGTAACAGACTCGCTGATAGTTACAAAACGCTATGGACTCACCAGCTCCCGCTGTAACAGACTCGCTGATAGTTACAAAACGCTATGGACTCACCAGCTCCCCGCTGTAACAGACTCGCTGATAGTTACAAAACGCTATGGACTCACCAGCTCCCGCTGTAACAGACTCGCTGATAGTTACAAAACGCTATGGACTCACCAGCTCCCGCTGTAACAGAGACTCGCTGATAGTTACAAAACGCTATGGACTCACCAGCTCCCGCTGTAACAGACTCGCTGATAGTTACAAAACGCTATGGACTCACCAGCTCCCGCTGTAACAGACTCGCTGATAGTTACAAAACGCTATGGACTCACCAGCTCCCGCTGTAACAGACTCGCTGATAGTTACAAAACGCTATGGACTCACCAGCTCCCGCTGTAACAGAGACTCGCTGATAGTTACAAAACGCTATGGACTCACCAGCTCCCGCTGTAACAGAGACTCGCTGATAGTTACAAAACGCTATGGACTCACCAGCTCCCGCTGTAACAGAGACTCGCTGATAGTTACAAAACGCTATGGACTCACCAGCTCCCGCTGTAACAGAGACTCGCTGATAGTTACAAAACGCTATGGACTCACCAGCTCCCGCTGTAACAGAGACTCGCTGATAGTTACAAAACGCTATGGACTCACCAGCTCCCGCTGTAACAGAGACTCGCTGATAGTTACAAAACGCTATGGACTCACCAGCTCCCGCTGTAACAGACTCGCTGATAGTTACAAAACGCTATGGACTCACCAGCTCCCGCTGTAACAGACTCGCTGATAGTTACAAAACGCTATGGACGCACCAGCTCCCGCTGTAACAGAGACTCGCTGATAGTTACAAAACGCTATGGACTCACCAGCTCCCGCTGTAACAGACTCGCTGATAGTTACAAAACGCTATGGACTCACCAGCTCCCGCTGTAACAGACTCGCTGATAGTTACAAAACGCTATGGACTCACCAGCTCCCGCTGTAACAGACTCGCTGATAGTTACAAAACGCTATGGACTCACCAGCTCCCGCTGTAACAGACTCGCTGATAGTTACAAAACGCTATGGACTCACCAGCTCCCGCTGTAACAGACTCGCTGATAGTTACAAAACGCTATGGACTCACCAGCTCCCGCTGTAACAGACTCGCTGATAGTTACAAAACGCTATGGACTCACCAGCTCCCGCTGTAACAGACTCGTTGATAGTTACAAAACGCTATGGACTCACCAGCTCCCGCTGTAACAGAGACTCGCTGATAGTTACAAAACGCTATGGACTCACCAGCTCCCGCTGTAACAGACTCGCTGATAGTTACAAAACGCTATGGACTCACCAGCTCCCGCTGTAACAGACTCGCTGATAGTTACAAAACGCTATGGACTCACCAGCTCCCGC
Source organism: Coregonus clupeaformis (assembly GCF_020615455.1). Lineage (NCBI taxonomy): Eukaryota > Metazoa > Chordata > Actinopteri > Salmoniformes > Salmonidae > Coregonus > Coregonus clupeaformis. Next base: position 172,865 of record NW_025533878.1, on the reverse strand, counting down.
TGTAACAGACTCGCTGATAGTTACAAAACGCTATGGACTCACCAGCTCCCGCTGTAACAGACTCGCTGATAGTTACAAAACGCTATGGACTCACCAGCTCCCGCTGTAACAGAGACTCGCTGATAGTTACAAAACGCTATGGACTCACCAGCTCCCGCTGTAACAGACTCGCTGATAGTTACAAACGCTATGGACTCACCAGCTCCCGCTGTAACAGAGACTCGCTGATAGTTACAAAACGCTATGGACTCACCAGCTCCCGCTGTAACAGAGACTCGCTGATAGTTACAAAACGCTATGGACTCACCAGCTCCCGCTGTAACAGACTCGCTGATAGTTACAAAACGCTATGGACTCACCAGCTCCCACTGTAACAGAGACTCGCTGATAGTTTAAAAACGCTATGGACTCACCAGCTCCCGCTGTAACAGAGACTCGCTGATAGTTACAAAACGCTATGGACGCACCAGCTCCCGCTGTAACAGAGACTCGCTGATAGTTACAAAACGCTATGGACTCACCAGCTCCCGCTGTAACAGACTCGCTGATAGTTACAAAACGCTATGGACTCACCAGCTCCCACTGTAACAGAGACTCGCTGATAGTTTAAAAACGCTATGGACTCACCAGCTCCCGCTGTAACAGAGACTCGCTGATAGTTACAAAACGCTATGGACTCACCAGCTCCCGCTGTAACAGAGACTCGCTGATAGTTACAAAACGCTATGGACTCACCAGCTCCCGCTGTAACAGAGACTCGCTGATAGTTACAAAACGCTATGGACTCACCAGCTCCCGCTGTAACAGAGACTCGCTGATAGTTTAAAAACGCTATGGACTCACCAGCTCCCGCTGTAACAGAGACTCGCTGATAGTTACAAAACGCTATGGACGCACCAGCTCCCGCTGTAACAGACTCGCTGATAGTTTAAAAACGCTACGGACTCACCAGCTCCCGCTGTAACAGACTCGCTGATAGTTACAAAACGCTATGGACTCACCAGCTCCCGCTGTAACAGAGACTCGCTGATAGTTTAAAACGCTACGGACTCACCAGCTCCCGCTGTAACAGACTCGCTGATAGTTACAAAACGCTATGGACTCACCAGCTCCCGCTGTAACAGAGACTCGCTGATAGTTACAAAACGCTATGGACTCACCAGCTCCCGCTGTAACAGAGACTTCGCTGATAGTTACAAAACACTATGGACTCACCAGCTCCCGCTGTAACAGAGACTCGCTGATAGTTACAAAACGCTATGGACTCACCAGCTCCCGCTGTAACAGAGACTTCGCTGATAGTTACAAAACACTATGGACTCACCAGCTCCCGCTGTAACAGAGACTCGCTGATAGTTACAAAACGCTATGGACTCACCAGCTCCCGCTGTAACAGAGACTCGCTGATAGTTACAAAACGCTATGGACTCACCAGCTCCCGCTGTAACAGAGACTCGCTGATAGTTACAAAAACGCTATGGACTCACCAGCTCCCGCTGTAACAGACTCACTGATAGTTACAAAACGCTATGGACTCACCAGCTCCCGCTGTAACAGACTCGCTGATAGTTACAAAACGCTATGGACTCACCAGCTCCCGCTGTAACAGACTCGCTGATAGTTACAAAACGCTATGGACTCACCAGCTCCCGCTGTAACAGAGACTCGCTGATAGTTACAAAACGCTATGGACTCACCAGCTCCCGCTGTAACAGACTCGCTGATAGTTACAAAACGCTATGGACTCACCAGCTCCCGCTGTAACAGACTCGCTGATAGTTACAAAACGCTATGGACTCACCAGCTCCCGCTGTAACAGACTCGCTGATAGTTACAAAACGCTATGGACTCACCAGCTCCCGCTGTAACAGACTCGCTGATAGTTACAAAACGCTATGGACTCACCAGCTCCCGCTGTAACAGAGACTCGCTGATAGTTACAAAACGCTATGGACTCACCAGCTCCCGCTGTAACAGACTCGCTGATAGTTACAAAACGCTATGGACTCACCAGCTCCCGCTGTAACAGAGACTCGCTGATAGTTACAAAACGCTATGGACTCACCAGCTCCCGCTGTAACAGAGACTCGCTGATAGTTACAAAACGCTATGGACTCACCAGCTCCCGCTGTAACAGACTCGCTGATAGTTACAAAACGCTATGGACTCACCAGCTCCCGCTGTAACAGAGACTCGCTGATAGTTTAAAAACGCTATGGACTCACCAGCTCCCGCTGTAACAGAGACTCGCTGATAGTTACAAAACGCTATGGACGCACCAGCTCCCGCTGTAACAGAGACTCGCTGATAGTTACAAAACGCTATGGACTCACCAGCTCCCGCTGTAAAAGACTCGCTGATAGTTACAAAACGCTATGGACTCACCAGCTCCCACTGTAACAGAGACTCGCTGATAGTTTAAAAACGCTATGGACTCACCAGCTCCCGCTGTAACAGAGACTCGCTGATAGTTACAAAACGCTATGGACGCACCAGCTCCCGCTGTAACAGACTCGCTGATAGTTACAAAACGCTATGGACTCACCAGCTCCCACTGTAACAGAGACTCGCTGATAGTTTAAAAACGCTATGGACTCACCAGCTCCCGCTGTAACAGAGACTCGCTGATAGTTACAAAACGCTATGGACTCACCAGCTCCCGCTGTAACAGAGACTCGCTGATAGTTACAAACGCTATGGACTCACCAGCTCCCGCTGTAACAGAGACTTCGCTGATAGTTACAAAACGCTATGGACTCACCAGCTCCCGCTGTAACAGAGACTCGCTGATAGTTACAAAACGCTATGGACTCACCAGCTCCCGCTGTAACAGAGACTCGCTGATAGTTACAAAACGCTATGGACTCACCAGCTCCCGCTGTAACAGAGACTCGCTGATAGTTACAAAACGCTATGGACGCACCAGCTCCCGCTGTAACAGACTCGCTGATAGTTTAAAAACGCTACGGACTCACCAGCTCCCGCTGTAACAGACTCGCTGATAGTTACAAAACGCTATGGACTCACCAGCTCCCGCTGTAACAGAGACTCGCTGATAGTTTAAAAACGCTACGGACTCACCAGCTCCCGCTGTAACAGACTCGCTGATAGTTACAAAACGCTATGGACTCACCAGCTCCCGCTGTAACAGAGACTCGCTGATAGTTACAAAACGCTATGGACTCACCAGCTCCCGCTGTAACAGAGACTCGCTGATAGTTACAAAACGCTATGGACTCACCAGCTCCCGCTGTAACAGAGACTCGCTGATAGTTACAAAACGCTATGGACTCACCAGCTCCCGCTGTAACAGACTCGCTGATAGTTACAAAACGCTATGGACTCACCAGCTCCCGCTGTAACAGAGACTCGCTGATAGTTACAAAACGCTATGGACTCACCAGCTCCCGCTGTAACAGAGACTCGCTGATAGTTTAAAAACGCTACGGACTCACCAGCTCCCGCTGTAACAGACTCGCTGATAGTTACAAAACGCTATGGACTCACCAGCTCCCGCTGTAACAGAGACTCGCTGATAGTTACAAAACGCTATGGACTCACCAGCTCCCGCTGTAACAGAGACTCGCTGATAGTTACAAAACGCTATGGACTCACCAGCTCCCGCTGTAACAGAGACTCGCTGATAGTTACAAAACGCTATGGACTCACCAGCTCCCGCTGTAACAGAGACTCGCTGATAGTTACAAAACGCTATGGACTCACCAGCTCCCGCTGTAACAGAGACTCGCTGATAGTTACAAAACGCTATGGACTCACCAGCTCCCGCTGTAACAGAGACTCGCTGATAGTTTAAAAACGCTACGGACTCACCAGCTCCCGCTGTAACAGACTCGCTGATAGTTACAAAACGCTATGGACTCACCAGCTCCCGCTGTAACAGAGACTCGCTGATAGTTACAAAACGCTATGGACTCACCAGCTCCCGCTGTAACAGAGACTCGCTGATAGTTTAAAAACGCTATGGACTCACCAGCTCCCGCTGTCTCCTGTAGTTTTATTTACAAACAAACACGTAACTGGCTCATCTGTTCCGGGGAACTACAGGAAGTTTTATAATGTTACATAATGAAGAACGTAAAATGTTTTATCTCCTAACGTATTGAACAAGTTGACTGCAGGTATTAACTTAAAAAGTAGCAATGAATATTCACATTTATTGAAAACTATTGTGTACCGCCCAAGCCTAAAACACACTGCAGCCATACAATACGGTGCATCCTAATGGCACGTCAACACATTGCAGCCAGACAGCACTGCACCATCTAATGACACGTCAACACATTGCAGCCATACAGTACGGCACCATCTAATGACACGTCAACACATTGCAGCCAGACAGCACTGCACCATCTAATGACACGTCAACACATTGCAGCCATACAATACGGTGCATCCTAATGACACGTCAACACATTGCAGCCAGACAGCACTGCACCATCTAATGACACGTCAACACATTGCAGCCATACAGTACGGCACCATCTAATGACACGTCAACACATTGCAGCCAGACAGCACTGCACCATCTAACGACACGTCAACACATTGCAGCCATACAATACGGTGCATCCTAATGGCACGTCAACACATTGCAGCCATACAGCACTGCACCATCTAACGACACGTCAACACATTGCAGCCATACAATACGGTGCATCCTAATGGCACGTCAACACATTGCAGCCATACAGCACTGCACCATCTAATGGCACGTCAACACATTGCAGCTATACAGCACTGCACCATCTAATGGCACGTCAACACATTGCAGCTATACAGCACTGCACCATCTAACGACACGTCAACACATTGCAGCCATACAGCACTGCACCATCTAATGACACGTCAACACATTGCAGCCATACAGCACTGCACCATCTAATGGCACGTCAACACATTGCAGCTATACAGCACTGCACCATCTAATGGCACGTCAACACATTGCAGCCATACAATACGGTGCATCCTAATGGCACGTCAACACATTGCAGCCATTCAGCACTGCACCATCTAACAACACGTCAACACATTGCAGCCATACAGCACTGCACCATCTAATGGCACGTCAACACATTGCAGCTATACAGCACTGCACCATTGCAAAGACATGTCGTGACTTATTTAATATGATGACTTATTTTTCACATCAATTAAGTATGTTTAATTGTTACTCAATTAAAATAATAATTAAACAATTAACTCATTAGGAATATGGGGCACCACGGAAGAAGTTGTTTAAAGAGTTACCATCTCCCGAATTAAACTCTTAGAAGATATATACAGTACCAGTCAAAAGTTTGGACACACCTACTCATTCAAGGGTTTTTCTTTATTTTTACTATTTTTTACATTGTAGAATAATAGTGAAGACATCAAAACTATGAAATAACACATATGGAATCATGTGGTAATCAAAATAAGTGTTAAACAAATTAAAATCGCCACCCTTTGCCTTGATGACAGCTTTGCACACTCTTGGCATTCTCTCAACTAGCTTCACCTGGAATGCTTTTCTAACAGTCTTGAGGGAGTTCCCACATACAGTGGGGGGAAAAAGTATTTAGTCAGCCACCAATTGTGCAAGTTCTCCCACTTAAAAAGATGAGGCCTGTAATTTTCATCATAGGTACACGTCAACTATGACAGACAAATTGAGAAAATAAAATCCAGAAAATCACATTGTAGGATTTTTAATGAATTTATTAGCAAATTATGGTGGGAAATAAGTTTTTGGTCACCTACAAACAAGCAAGATTACTGGCTCTCACAGACCTGTAACTTCTTCTTTAAGAGGCTCCTCTGTCCTCCACTCGTTACTTGTATTAATGGCACCTGTTTGAACTTGTTATCAGTATAAAAGACACCTGTCCACAACCTCAAACAGTCACACTCCAAACTCCACTATGGCCAAGACCAAAGAGCTGTCAAAGGACACCAGAAACAAAATTGTAGACCTGCACCAGGCTGGGAAGACTGAATCTGCAATAGGTAAGCAGCTTGGTTTGAAGAAATCAACTGTGGGAGCAATTATTAGGAAATGGAAGACATACAAGACCACTGATAATCTCCCTCGATCTGGGGCGCCACGCAAGATCTCACCCGTGGGGTCAAAATGATCACAAGAACGGTGAGCAAAAAAATCCCACACGGGGGGACCTAGTGAATGACCTGCAGAGAGCTGGGACCAAAGTAACAAAGCCTACCATCAGTAACACACTACGCCGCCAGGGACTCAAATCCTGCAGTGCCAGACGTGTCCCCGTGCTTAAGCCAGTACATGTCCAGGCCCGTCTGAAGTTTGCTAGAGTGCATTTGGATGATCCAGAAGAGGATTGGGAGAATGTCATATGGTCAGATGAAACCAAAATATTTACTTTTTGGTAAAAACTCAACTCGTCGTGTTTGGAGGACAAAGAATGCTGAGTTGCATCCAAAGAACACCATACCTACTGTGAAGCATGGGGGTGGAAACATCATGCTTTGGGGCTGTTTTTCTGCAAAGGGACAAGGACGACTGATCTGTGTAAAGGAAAGAATTAATGGGGCCATGTATCGTGAGATTTTGAGTGAAAACCTCCTTCCATCAGCAAGGGCATTGAAGATGAAACGTGGCTGGGTCTTTCAGCATGACAATGATCCCAAACACACCGCCCGGGCAACGAAGGAGTGGCTTCGTAAGAAGCATTTCAAGGTCCTGGAGTGGCCTAGCCAGTCTCCAGATCTCAACCCCATAGAAAATCTTTGGAGGGAGTTGAAAGTCCGTGTTGCCCAGCGACAGCCCCAAAACATCACTGCTCTAGAGGAGATCTGCATGGAGGAATGGGCCAAAATACCAGCAACAGTGTGTGAAAACCTTGTGAAGACTTACAGAAAACGTTTGACCTGTGTCATTGCCAACAAAGGGTATATAACAAAGTATTGAGAAACTTTTGTTATTGACCAAATACTTATTTTCCACCATAATTTGCAAATAAATTCATTAAAAATCCTACAATGTGATTTTCTGTAAAAAAAATTCTCATTTTGTCTGTCATAGTTGACGTGTACCTATGATGAAAATGACAGGCCTCTCTCATCTTTTTAAGTGGGAGAACTTGCACAATTGGTGGCTGACTAAATACTTTTTTCCCCCACTGTATGCTGAGCACTTGTTGGCTGCTTTTCCTTCACTCTGCGGTCCGACTCATCCCAAACCATCTCAATTGGGTTGAGGTCGGGGGATTGTGGAGGCCAGGTCATCTGATGCAGCACTCCATCCCTCTCCTTCTTGGTAAAATAGCCCTTACACAGCCTGGAGGTGTTGAAAAACAAATGATAGTCCCACGAAGCCCAAACCAGATGGGATGGTGTATCGTTGCAGAATGCTGGGGTAGCCATGCTGTTTATGTGTGCCTTGAATTCTAAATAAATCACAGACAGTGTCACCAGCAAAGCACCCCCACACCATAACACCTCCTCCTCCATGCTTTACGGTGGGAACTACACATGCAGAGATCATCCGTTCACCCACACCGCGTCTCACAAAGACACGGCGGTTCGAACCAAAAATCTCAAATTTGGACTCATCAGACCAAAGGACAGATTTCCACTGGTCTAATGTCCATTGCTCGTGTTTCTTGGCCCAAGCAAGTCTCTTCTTCTTATTGGTGTCCTTTAGTAGTGGTTTATTTGCAGCAGTTCGACCATGAAGGCCTGATTCACACAGTCCCCTCTGAACAGTTACAAAAAACAAAAAAACAAAAAAAACTGTTGATGTTGAGATGTGTCTGTTACTTGAACTCTGAAGCATTTATTTGGGCTGCAATTTCTGAGGCTGGTAACTAATGAACTTATCCTCTGCAGCAGAGGTAACTCTGGGTCTTCCTTTCCTGTGGCGGTCCTCATGAGAGCCAGTTTCATCATAGCATTTGATTGTTCTTGAGACTGCACTTGAAGAAACTTGTTCTTGACATTTTCCAGATTGACTGACCTTTATGTCTTAAAGTAATGGACTGTCATTTCTCTTTGCTTATTTGAGCTGTTCTTGCCATAATATGGACTTGGTCTTTTACCAAATAGAGCCCTCTTCTGTATACCACCCCTGCCTTGTCAAGAGTGTGCAAAGAGTGTGCAAAGCTGCCATCAAGGCAAAGGGTGGCTACTTTGAAGAATCTCAAATATATTTTGATTTGTTTAACACTTTTTTGGTTACTACATGATTCCATATGTGTTATTTCATAGTTTTGATGTCTTCACTATTATTCTACAATGTAGAAAATAGTACAAATAAAGAAAAACCCTTGAATGAGTAGGTGTGTCCAAACTTTTGACTTATCTCGATAACAGTCACTGATTAATCATTATTACCTTAGTCTCATTCTGAACGTCGCATACTCCTTGATATCTGCAAGAACCCTAACATTATTGATGAATCAGCAATACACAAATTGACTTAATTATTTATTTACTAGCTAACTAAATATTAACACAGAATACATACACACACACGGTATAGGTTATTGATTACTAACGTAATACAATGAAAACAGGTCCCTAGTGGACTGGACTAAACAACAGCATGACTGCTTGGTTAGGGGAAGGAGGGGTCACGAGAGTGTGTGAAAGGGAGAGACAAAGAGATTCAACTTATCGTTGTTACATTTGGAAACCACCACTCTTTCGGAAAAGAAATGCAATGCATATTTACGCGTAGCTGTCCTTGATCGCCGTCTCTCTGTTGAACCACTTTCACAAAAAGGGTTTGAGTGTCCTATCCCACTTCGGTGAGACTCGGCTTGTCTTCGAATGGAGTGTTCGTTAGAATAGATACTTCAGATGTACCAACGGTTGTCTGAGATGGGATGGTCCTTCCCAACTGGTGTCTTTAGTGAAAGTTCTAGACAACTTTAAATGCCAGCTGCAGACTGATATGATGAGGTCTAGTGCGTTTATCTGCTTCTTCACCTCGTGTAGAGGTTGAGCGTTTCACCATTTCAAACGTATGGACTACCGTCCCACGTTTTCTGGTCTGTAGTGTCAACGTTCACCTCGCGCTTCACGTCGTCTGGTCTGTAGAGGTTCGACCGTTTGTAACGTTCACCTCGCGCTTCACGTCGGCTGGTCTGTAGAGGTTCGACCGTTTGTAACGTTCACCTCGCGCTTCACGTCGGCTGGTCTGTAGAGGTTCGACCGTTTCTAACGTTCACCTCGCGCTTCACGTCAGCTGGTCATTCTCATTCAAAGTTCTAACCATTCTAAACGTAGTCGCCACTCTCTTGTTTTCTGGTCTAACTATTTTAAGCCGTGTAGCCACAGCTACATGCTTCCTGGTCTAATGTTAATTTGTCTTTCAAGCCTTTATGCCCTCTTGGCAAAAGGGGTGTTCCTACTTGCTGACACGATCTCTGATGGCACGTGGGGAGTGGCTAGTTGCTGTGCAAAGGATATGCTTAGATGTTCTCTCTTATGACTCCTAATATCACACTCCTATCTTAAAAATAGTGTCATCCATTTTCTTATCACATAGACAACGTATTGGATGGAAACTTGACAGATTCATACAATTTTTAAAAACATCACAAAATAATAAACAATATGACATTATTCTTTAGATCCCCAATGACCATTCCAAACATTCAGAGGTCATGAATAATGTTCTAATGTCCACTTTTGACATAAAAGTTGACGGCAAAGAGTCTATGGAACAAAGAAAATCTTAGTCTTCCCATCCTAGAGACCAAAAGCAGATATATCTCACTGGTCATTCCCAAAGCCAACACCTCTTTTGGCCGCCATTCCTTCCAGTTCGCTGCTGCAATGACTGGAACGAATTGCAAAAATCTCTGAAGCTGGAGACTCTTATCTCCCTCACTAACTTTAAGCATCAGTTGTCAGAGCACCTTACCGATCACTGCACCTGTACACAGCCCATCTGAAATTAGCCCACCCAACTACCTCATCCCCATATTGTTATTTATTTTGCTAATTTGCACCCCGGTATCTCTATTTGCACATCATCTCTTGCACATCTATCATTCCAGTGTTAATACTAATTGTAATTATTTTGCACTATAGCCTATTTATTGCCTTACCTCCATAACTTGCTACATTTGCACACACTGTATATAGATCTTCTATTGTGTTTTTGACTGTACGTTTTGTTTTACCCCATATGTAACTCTGTGTTGTTGTTTTTATCGCACTGCTTTGCTTTATCTTGGCCAGGTCGCAGTTGTAAATGAGAACTTGTTCTCAACTGGCTTACCTGGTTAAATAAAGGTGAAATAAATAAATAAAATAATTTTAAAAAAGGAGTCCTTTTCTACAAACTATTTATGACCGGCTGTTAAGTCATAAACTGGCCCAACTCCCCTTCTCCTCTCCTGTGGGAGAGAGGGGTGGGGTCTAGCTATCTGTCAGCCATTAGCCAAGCTGATCTGCCACCTTTGATCCTCACCAAGGAGAGAGTCATGACAGACACGTCAACACATTGCAGCCATTCAGCACAGCACCATCGTAAAGACACGTCAAGACATTGCAGCCATACAGTACGGCGCCATCGTAAAGACACGTCAAGACATTGCAGCCATACAGTACGGCGCCATCGTAAAGACATGTCAAGACATTGCAGCCATACAGTACGGCGTCATCGTAAAGACACGTCAAGACATTGCAGCCATTCAGTACAGCACCATCATAAAGACACGTCAAGACATTGCAGCCATACAGTACGGCGTCATCGTAAAGACACGTCAAGACATTGCAGCCATTCAGTACAGCACCATCGTAAAGACACGTCAAGACATTGCAGCTATACAGTACAGCGTCATCGTAAAGACATGTCAAGACATTGCAGCCATACAGTACGGCGTCATCGTAAAGACACGTCAAGACATTGCAGCCATTCAGTACAGCACCATCGTAAAGACACGTCAAGACATTGCAGCCATACAGTACAGCGTCATCGTAAAGACATGTCAAGACATTGCAGCCATACAGTACGGCGTCATCGTAAAGACACGTCAAGACATTGCAGCCATTCAGTACAGCACCATCGTAAAGACACGTCAAGACATTGCAGCCATACAGTACGGCGTCATCGTAAAGACACGTCAAGACATTGCAGCCATACAGTACAGCACCATCGTAAAGACACGTCAAGACATTGCAGCCATTCAGTACAGCACCATCGTAAAGACACGTCAAGACATTGCAGCCATACAGTACGGCGTCATCGTAAAGACACGTCAAGACATTGCAGCCATACAGTACGGCGTCATCGTAAAGACACGTCAAGACATTGCAGCCATTCAGTACAGCACCATCGTAAAGACACGTCAAGACATTGCAGCCATACAGTACAGCGTCATCGTAAAGACACGTCAAGACATTGCAGCCATACAGTACGGCGTCATCGTAAAGACACGTCAAGACATTGCAGCCATACAGTACGGCGTCATCGTAAAGACACGTCAAGACATTGCAGCCATACAGTACAGCACCATCGTAAAGACACGTCAAGACATTGCAGCCATACAGTACGGCGTCATCGTAAAGACACGTCAAGACATTGCAGCCATACAGTACAGCACCATCGTAAAGACACGTCAAGACATTGCAGCCATACAGTACAGCACCATCGTAAAGACATGTCAAGACATTGCAGCCATACAGTACAGCGTCATCGTAAAGACACGTCAAGACATTGCAGCCATACAGTACAGCACCATCGTAAAGACACGTCAAGACATTGCAGCCATACAGTACGGCGTCATCGTAAAGACACGTCAAGACATTGCAGCCATACAGTACGGCGTCATCGTAAAGACACGTCAAGACATTGCAGCCATACAGTACGGCGCCATCGTAAAGACATGTCAAGACATTGCAGCCATACAGTACGGCGCCATCGTAAAGACAAGTCAAGACATTGCAGCCATACAGTACGGCGTCATCGTAAAGACACGTCAAGACATTGCAGCCATACAGTACGCCGTCATCGTAAAGACACGTCAAGACATTGCAGCCATACAGTACGGCGTCATCGTAAAGACACGTCAAGACATTGCAGCCACTCAGTACAGCACCATCGTAAAGACACGTCAAGACATTGCAGCCATACAGTACGGCGTCATCGTAAAGACATGTCAAGACATTGCAGCCATACAGTACGCCGTCATCGTAAAGACACGTCAAGACATTGCAGCCATTCAGTACAGCACCATCGTAAAGACACGTCAAGACATTGCAGCCATACAGTACAGCACCATCGTAAAGACACGTCAAGACATTGCAGCCATACAGTACGGCGTCATCGTAAAGACACGTCAAGACATTGCAGCCATACAGTACAGCACCATCGTAAAGACACGTCAAGACATTGCAGCCATTCAGTACAGCACCATCGTAAAGACACGTCAAGACATTGCAGCCATACAGTACAGCACCATCGTAAAGACACGTCAAGACATTGCAGCCATACAGTACGGCGTCATCGTAAAGACATGTCAAGACATTGCAGCCATACAGTACAGCACCATCGTAAAGACACGTCAAGACATTGCAGCCATACAGTACGGCGTCATCGTAAAGACATGTCAAGACATTGCAGCCATACAGTACGGCGCCATCGTAAAGACACGTCAAGACATTGCAGCCATACAGTACGGCGTCATCGTAAAGACACGTCAAGACATTGCAGCCATACAGTACGGCGTCATCGTAAAGACACGTCAAGACATTGCAGCCATACAGTACGGCACCATCGTAAAGACACGTCAAGACATTGCAGCCATACAGTACGGCGTCATCGTAAAGACACGTCAAGACATTGCAGCCATACAGTACGGCGTCATCGTAAAGTCACGTCAACACATTGCAGCCATTCAGTACAGCACCATCGTAAAGACACGTCAATACATTGCAGCCATACAGTACGGCGTCATCGTAAAGACACGTCAAGACATTGCAGCCATACAGTACAGCACCATCGTAAAGACACGTCAAGACATTGCAGCCATTCAGTACAGCACCATCGTAAAGACACGTCAAGACATTGCAGCCATTCAGTACAGCACCATCGTAAAGACACGTCAAGACATTGCAGCCATACAGTACAGCACCATCGTAAAGACACGTCAAGACATTGCAGCCATACAGTACGGCGTCATCGTAAAGACATGTCAAGACATTGCAGCCATACAGTACAGCACCATCGTAAAGACACGTCAAGACATTGCAGCCATACAGTACAGCACCATCGTAAAGACACGTCAAGACATTGCAGCCATACAGTACGCCGTCATCGTAGCGTGTAGATGAAAAAAAATCTACCAGCCACTCAGAATTCTTAGCAGCCAATACATTTATTTGCCATAATAACACCAAAAACCACCAGAAACCTTCTCAGTTTTGTTTTTCCAGGTTGAGGAATTCCCCTTTTTTTCTCTACAGGTTCTCACTCTCTAAATCACAGAAAAACAACTAAAGTCCACAATAATGTTTAAATCACATCAGGAGACCACTTGAGGTCTGGGGAAGAAAATACAAATATCTTTCCAACACAATTCTCTGACAATTTTCTGAACACTGTGCGGAACAACCTTAGTTATCCAATAACGGGGGTGGAAAAATTGTGTTTTATTAAGATGGTACACATATTTTTCCCCGTCGGCTCGACTTTAAATTCCTGAATGGAGGATTCTTTATGCACGAGGCGTTCCACGGGGGACACGAGTGTTTTACTGGAAGAGCACATCAATCCTAGACGATAGCGCAGATCTGGCAGCTCCTATCGGCTGCCTAAACTAGCTAGATAGCTAATTTGCACTGCCCCCCCACCCCATCCTTTTTACGCTGCTGCTACTCTGTTAAGTATTTATGCATAGTCACTTTAACTCTACCCACATGTACATATTACCTCAACTACCTCAACTAGCCGGTGCCCCCGCACATTGACTCTGCAACGGTACCCCCCTGTATATATAGCCTCCCCTACTGTCACTTTATTTTACTTCTGCTCTTTTTTTCTCAACACTTTTTTTGTTGTTGTTTTATTTTTACTTTTTTTGTTTAAAATAAATGCACTGTTGGTTAAGGGCTGTAAGTAAGCATTTCACTGTAATGTCTGCACCTGTTGTATTCGGCGCATGTGACCAATACAATTTGATTTGATTTGATTTGATTAACACAGGTGGTCGCCTCTGTCTTCCGTAAACACGCTGCAACATGGCGATATGACTAAACCCTAACTAGGTCTGTAGTCATTTAACTTTTTTAACAATTATTATTTATCGCTGATATGAAAGATACTTCCTTACGTTTCCAAAACTGTACCGTAAGTGATGCGTGTTCACGTTTTGTGCAAACATCTGGGCTTTTAACAAAAGTCCCCCGGGAAGAAGATGTCGCTAAAGGTAGTTGGCGTCTATGAATGGGGTAGTAACCGAAAGGTCGCTGGTTCTAATCCACGAGCCGACTAGGTGAAAAATCTGTCGATGTGCCCTTAAGCAAGGCACTTAACCCTAATTGCTCATGTAAGTTGCTCTGGATAAGAGCGTCTGCTAAATGACTAAAATGTAAATGTAGCAGCTACTGCTCTTTACTCACCCGCACTCTGAAGCGGAACATGGCGAGGCGGACACAGTGGCTGAGGCAGGCCGGGGGCAGGAACCAGGCGCGGGGAGGCGGGGTAGCCTTACTGCTGACATGGTTAACGATGAGCTGGGCTGTCTGGCGTTGCCCCTGCGCCCGGCGCGCCCACTCCGGCCACCGCTCCTTCCCCAGGGTCCCGTTGAACACCACGACCAGCTCTAGCCCACCCTGGTACAGACAGGCCTGGGACAGAGCGGCCAGGTATCCCAGCATGGCGTTCCACTCCCCGCCGCACACCCAGTCCGTCTGGTAACCGCCGTACAGCCGCTGTAGGCCGGAGTCAGCATCGATGAGTATCCGGGCCGGGGGTGGAGGGGGCATAGGGCCGGGGTGATGGGGGTGGTGGGGGTGCGGGGGCTGGCGGCCCGGCGTACGGGCTAGTTTGAGAAGGTCCACGGGGACCGCGGCCCCGGGACACCGTTTCTCAAGATACTCCTGGAAGCCCTGCACGCCCATCCCAGTGTTGTTGAGCCGGTGGGTCTGGCCGGGGGAGGGCTCCGGGTACGTTCTGAACTCCGTGGTGATAGCTGATGTGAGGGTCGAGACTGTAGCTAGCTAGAACCTGGCAGCTAGCTAACTTACCTCTCTGTGTGAATTACTTAGCGACTGTTGCTGCACCTAGCTGTTGCCACCCCCAACTCTGACAAGAGTGACCAACCCTGCAAAGGCTAACTAGCCTAGCAAGCTATTTGGCCAGGCCGAGAGGTGCACTTCCCAACAGCAAGTAAGCAAGCTAGCTAACTTTTTTAGCAACTTGACTAGCGAACTAGTTAGTGTGCAAAGCCAATCTTCTATATTTGGTCGTGTGTGTACAATTGTGTGTCCATCCCTAGCAGTATTTTGGTCAACTGCCAGCAAAGCCAGCTAGTCTAATACTCCGGCTAGAGTTTAGCTACTCCTCTAACTAACTAGCTAATAACACATTAAATGTTGACAGCTGATGATGGCTAGCTACAGTAATGTTATGATTTACTCCAAAATCCTAATCCTGATTCACACGAAGAAGAAACGTTGCGCATTAGTTTTCGAAGTTGACGGTCGATTAATTCTTAATCTGACAGTATATTGATATTATAACCGTTAGAATAGTTAAAATTACTGATACGTGCTAGTTAGCTGGCCGATGGAGTATCAAAATATGACTTAGTTAGCTAGCTAGCTCGCTGGCTAACGTTAACCGCTGTAGCTAGCTGGCTAATTTAGCTAGCTGGGTCCCCGGCGTGACTTGACGCGTCAACTCTCAAAGACAACTCTGGGACAGAGACGACGCGAAATGAAATGGATGTTTGGAGAAATGAAATGTGGAAAAAAAATAAAAATAAAAATAAACGCCCGATGGTGCCTCCCACGCTTTCTTCCACACTCACGACTTCATGTTGAGGAAGGGAACATACTTTCAAGCGATATCAGCCATCTTGCGACTTCCTCACGGACCAACAAAAGTGGGAGGGAAGGCAGAGTGCGGTGATGACGCCAAGGGGACTGTAGGGAAATGTAGTTCAAAAAGCTCACATTTTTCTAAAGGTCCATGGAATGCTAGTAGGGTGAAAGACTCTAACTACCAAGAATACATGTGACGCCCTCTGCTCACTTTGCCTTGGCTTTAAAAACCAAGAGGGCCCGTGCTAGTCGTAATCCTTGGAACGTCCCTACCATATTGAAGTTGAAATGTAAAATGGTTAAGGTTAGGGTTAGAAAAGGGTTATGGTTAAGTTTAGGGTAAAGGTATGGGTTTAAGTTAGGGTTAGGGTTTAGGATCGTCCCGTCCCGTCCCAAGGATCCCTGATTGCACTAACCAAAACCAGAGGAGAGCTTTGGACTAAATGTTAAATTATATTATGATCTGCAACACAAGTTAACTACCAAATCGATGATTGTCATGCACATTCTTCTTGCAGACTATGTCCCCCTCCTACAATAGACTATAGATTGGACTATGCATTTATCAAACAGACAAATGTTTCATATTTATATTAGATCAAGTAAAGTATACATATTGCATGTAAACACTAAGTGAGAGACAGTTCAATTATGTAATGTAACAAGAAACCATACTAAGATCAGTGTAATGTTATAGGCCTCGTGTAGCTCAGTTGGTAGAGCATGGCGCTTGCAACGCCAGGGTTGTGGGTTCGATTCCCACGGGGGGCCAGTATGAAAAATGTATGCACTCACTAACTGTAAGTGCGTTTGCTAAATGACTTAAATGTAAATAACTAAGCAAACTAAGATCATAGTGTATATATCGCCCTCCTGTGGATACATTTGGGACAGTAGGTACACCATTTAGTTTTGTATTTGAACATGAGGAAAATATACTTTCTGTATTTCAGATCAACCGCTACATATCCCCTAGGTCTAGATGCCCCTAGCACTCCAAATACAACCCTGCCCACCACCATCACCATCATGCACGCACACAGACACATTTTTGGCAACCTGGTCGCACATTTTTACGACATCATTCACAGATTGACCGCAATCAAAGTGAGTTTGTGAATTATGTTGCTCTCTCCCCCCACCTCTCCGCCTGCTCCTTTATCCTCCTCCTCCTCCTCGTTTATCCTCCTCCTCCTCCTGCTCCTTTATCAATCAATCAATCAATCAATTTTATTTTATATAGCCCTTCTTACATCAGCTAATATCTCGAAGTGCTGTACAGAAACCCAGCCTAAAACCCCAAACAGCTAGTAATGCAGGTGTAGAAGCACGGTGGCTAGGAAAAACTCCCTAGAAAGGCGAAAACCTAGGGAAGAAACCTAGAGAGGAACCAGGCTATGAGGGGTGGCCAGTCCTCTTCTGGCTGTGCCGGGTGAAGATTATAACAGAACCATGCCAAGATGTTCAAAAATGTTCATAAGTGACAAGCATGGTCAAATAATAATCAGGAATAAATCTCAGTTGGCTTTTCATAGCCGATCATTAAGAGTTGAAAACAGCAGGTCTGGGACAGGTAGGGGTTCCATAACCGCAGGCAGAACAGTTGAAACTGGAATAGCAGCAAGGCCAGGCGGACTGGGGACAGCAAGGAGTCACCACGGCCGGTAGTCCCGACGTATGGTCCTAGGGCTCAGGTCTCTCAGTTGGCTTTTCATAGCCGATCATTAAGAGTTGAAAACAGCAGGTCTGGGACAGGTAGGGGTTTCGTAACCGCAGGCAGAACAGTTGAAACTGGAATAGCAGCAAGGCCAGGCGGACTGGGGACAGCAAGGTGTCATCATGCCCGGTAGTCCTGACGTATGGTCCTAGGGCTCAGGTTCTCAGAGAGAAAGAGAGAACGAGAGAATTAGAGAGAGCATACTTAAATTCACACAGGACACTGGATAAGACAGGAGAAGTACTCCAGGTATAACCAACTAACCCCAGCCCCCGACACATAAACTACTGCAGCATAAATACTGAAGGCTGAGACAGGAGCGGTCCGGGAGACACTGTGGCCCCATCCGAAGAAACCCCGGACAGGGCCAAACAGGAAGGATATAACCCCACCCACTCTGCCAAAGCACAGCCCCCGCACCACTAGAGGGATATCCTCAACCACCAACTTACAATCCTGAGACAAGGCCGAGTATAGCCCACAGAGGTCTCCACCACAGCACAAACCAAGGGGGGGCGCCAACCCAGACAGGAAGATCACGTCAGTAACTCAACCCACTCAAGTGACGCACCCCTCCCAGGAACGGCATGAAAGAGCACCAGCAAGCCAGTGACTCAGCCCCTGCAACAGGGTTAGAGGCAGAGAACCCCAGTGGAGAGGGGAACCGGCCTGGCAGAGACAGCAAGGGCTGTTCGTTGCTCCAGAGCCTTTCCGTTCACCTTCACACTCCTGGGCCAGACTACACTCAATCATATGACCTACTGAAGAGATAAGTCTTCAGTAAAGACTTAAAGGTTGAGACCGAGTCTGCGTCTCTCACATGGGTAGGCAGACTGTTCCATAAAAATGGAGATCTATAGGAGAAAGCCCTGCCTCCCGCTGTTTGCTTAGAAATTCTAGGGACAATTAGGAGGCCTGCGTCTTGTGACCGTAGCGTACGTATTGGTATGTACGGCAGGACCAACTCGGAAAGATAGGTAGGAGCAAGCCCATGTAACGCTTTATAGGTTAACAGTAAAACCTTGAAATCAGCCCTTGCCTTAACAGGAAGCCAGTGTAGGGAAGCTAGCACTGGAGTAATATGATCAAATTTCTTGGTTCTAGTCAGGATTCTAGCAGCCGTATTTAGCACTAACTGAAGTTTATTTAGTGCTTTATCCGGGTAGCCGGAAAATAGAGCATTGCAGTAGTCTAACCTAGAAGTAACAAATGCATGGATTAATTTTTCTGCATCATTTTTGGACAGAAAATTTCTGATTTTTGCAATGTTACGTAGATGGAAAAAAGCTGTCCTTGAAACAGTCTTGATATGTTCGTCAAAAGAGAGATCAGGGTCAAGAGTAACGCCGAGGTCCTTCACAGTTTTATTTGAGACGACTTTACAACCATCAAGATGAATTGTCAGATTTAACAGAAGATCTCTTTGTTTCTTGGGACCTAGAACAAGCATCTCTGTTTTGTCCGAGTTTAAAAGTAAAAAGTTTTCAGCCATCCACTTCCTTATGTCTGAAACACAGGCTTCTAGCGAGGGCAATTTTGGGGCTTCACCATGTTTCATTGAAATGTACAGCTGTGTGTCATCTGCATAGCAGTGAAAGTTAACATTATGTTTTCGAATAACATCCCCAAGAGGTAAAATATATAGTGAAAACAATAGTGGTCCTAAAACGGAACCTTGAGGAACACCGAAATGTACAGTTGATTTGTCGGAGGACAGACCATTCACAGAGACAAACTGATATCTTTCCGACAGGTAAGATCTAAACCAGGCCAGAACTTGTCCGTGTAGACCAATTTGGGTTTCCAGTCTCTCCAAAAGAATGTGGTGATCGATGGTGTCAAAGGCAGCACTAAGGTCTAGTAGCACGAGGACAGATGCAGAGCCTCGGTCTGACGCCATTAAAAGGTCATTTACCACCTTCACAAGTGCAGTCTCAGTGCTATGATGGGGTCTAAAACCAGACTGAAGCATTTCGTATACATTGTTTGTCTTCAGAAAGGCAGTGAGTTGCTGCGCAACAGCTTTTTCTAAAATTTTTGAGAGGAATGGAAGATTCGATATAGGCCGATAGTTTTTTATATTTTCCGGGTCAAGGTTTGGCTTTTTCAAGAGAGGCTTTATCACTGCCACTTTTAGTGAGTTTGGTACACATCCGGTGGATAGAGAGCTGTTTATTATGTTCAACATAGGAGGGCCAAGCACAGGAAGCAGCTCCTTCAGCAGTTTAGTAGGAATAGGATCCAGTATGCAGCTTGAAGGTTTAGAGGCCATGATTATTTTCATCATTGTGTCAAGAGATATAGTACTAAAACACTTAAGTGTCTCTCCCGATCCCAGGCCCTCGCAGAGTCTGTGCAGATCCAGGACAGCTAAGCCCTGGAGGAATACGCAGATTCAAAGAGGAGTCCGTAATTTGCTTTCTAATGGTCATGATCTTTTCCTCAAAGAAGTTCATGAATTTATTACTGCTGAAGTGAAAGCCATCCTCTCTTGGGGAATGCTGCTTTTTAGTTAGCTTTGCAACAGTATCAAAAAGAAATTTTGGATTATTCTTATTTTCCTCGATTAAGTTGGAAAAGTAGGATGATCGAGCAGCAGTGAGGGCTCTTCGGTACTGCACGGTACTGTCTTTCCAAGCTAGTCGGAAGACTTCCAGTTTGGTGTGGCGCCATTTCCGTTCCAATTTCCTGGAAGCTTGCTTCAAAGCTCGGGTATTTTCTGTATACCAGGGAGCTAGTTTCTTATGACAAATGTTTTTCGTTTTTAGGGGTGCAACTGCATCTAGGGTATTGCGCAAGGTTAAATTGAGTTCCTCAGTTAAGTGGTTAACTGATTTTTGTCCTCTGACATCCTTGGGTAGGCAGAAGGAGTCTGGAAGGGCATCAAGGAATTTTTGTGTTGTCTGAGAATTTATAGCACGACTTTTGATGCTCCTTGGTTGGGGTCTGAGCAGATTATTTGTTGCGATTGCAAACGTAATAAAATGGTGGTCCGATAGTCCAGGATTTTGTGGAAAAACATTAAGATCTACAACATTTATTCCATGGGACAAAACTAGGTCCAGAGTATGACTGTGGCAGTGAGTAGGTCCAGAGACATGTTGGACAAAACCCACTGAGTCGATGATGGCTCCGAAAGACTTTTGGAGTGGGTCTGTGGACTTCTCCATGTGAATATTAAAATCACCAAAAATTAGAATATGATCTGCTATGACTACAAGGTCTGATAGGAATTCAGGAAACTCAGAGAGGAACGCTGTATATGGCCCAGGAGGCCTGTAAACAGTAGCTATAAAAAGTGATTGAGTAGGCTGCATAGATTTCATGACTAGAAGCTCAAAAGATGAAAACGCCATTTTTTTTTTGTAAATTGAAATTTGCTATCGTAAATGTTAGCAACACCTCCGCCCTTGCGGGATGCACGGGGAATATGGTCACTAGTGTAACCAGGAGGTGAGGCCTCATTTAACACAGCAAATTCATCAGGCTTAAGCCATGTTTCAGTCAGGCCAATCACATCAAGATTATGATCAGTGATTAGTTCATTGACTATGACTGCCTTTGAAGTGAGGGATCTAACATTAAGTAACCCTATTTTGAGATGTGAGGTATCACGATCTCTTTCAATAATGGCAGGAATGGAGGAGGTCTTTATCCTAATAAGATTGCTAGGGTGAACACCGCCATGTTTAGTTTTGCCCAACCTAGGTCGAGGCACAGACACAGTCTCAATGGGTATGGCTGAGCTGACTACACTGACTATGCTATTGGCAGACTCCACTAAGCTGGCAGGTTGGCTAACAGCCTGCTGCCTGGCCTGCACCCTATTTCACTGTGGGGCTAGAGGAGTTAGAGCCCTATCTATGTTGGTAGATAAGAGGAGAGCACCCCTCCAGCTAGGATGGAGTCCGTCACTCCTCAGCAGGTCAGGCTTGGTCCTGTTTGTGGGTGAGTCCCAGAAAGAGGGCCAATTATCCACAAATGTTATCTTTTGGGAGGGGCAGAAAACAGTTTTCAACCAGCGATTGAGTGCTGAGACTCTGCTGTAGAGCTCGTCACTTCCCCTAACTGGGAGGGGGCCAGAGACAATTACTCGATGCCGACACATCTTTCTAGCTAATTTACACACTGAAGCTATGTTGCACTTGGTGACCTCTGACTGTTTCATCCTAACATCGTTGGTGCCGACGTGGATAACAATATCTCTATACTCTCTACACTCGCCAGTTTTAGCTTTAGCCAGCACCATCTTTAGATTAGCCTTAACGTCGGTAGCCCTGCCCCCTGGTAAACAGTGTATGATCGCTGGGTGATTCGTTTTAAGTCTAATACTGCGGGTAATGGAGTCGCCAATGACTAGGGTTTTCAATTTGTCAGAGCTAATGGTGGGAGCCTTCGGCGTCTCAGACCCCGTAACGGGAGGAGTAGAGACAAGAGAAGACTCAGACTCAGACTCCGACTCGCTACATAATGGGGAAAACCGGTTGAAGGTTTCTGTCGGCTGAATGAGCGACACCGGTTGAGCATTCCAACAGTATTTCCCTCCAGAAGCCATGAGAAAGTTGTCCGGCTGCGGGGACTGTGCGGGGGGATTTATACTAACGTTACTGTCTGTACTTACTGGTGGCACAGACGCTGTTTCTTCCTTTCCTACACTGAAATTACCCTTGCCTAACGATTGCGTCTGAAGCTGGGCTTGTAGCACAGCTATTCTCGCCGTAAGGCGATCGTTCTCCTGTATATTATGAGTACAGCGACTGCAATTAGAAGACATCATGTTAATGTTACTACTTAGCTTCGGCTGTTGAAGATGTTGACGAACCATGTCCAGATAAAGCGTCCGGAGTGAAAAAGTTGAATAAGGGGAAAAAAGTTGCGATGGAAAAATGGAAAATAAAGTAAAATTGGCAGCTAAAACGCACAGGAAAATGACTCTTCTGTCTCGGGATAAAACGTCCGGGGTGAAAAAGTTTAACGAAAAAAGATGAGTGAGGACAAAACTAAAAAGTTGGTAAATTTGTTGAACACAGAGATTGATTAAACGTTTATTAAAAGTAAAACGTGAATAGTTTGGCAGGTAGCCAAGTAGCAACAAACAGCACAGCAGCACGGAGACAATGCGGAAGCGAGACGGAAGTTATCCTCCTCCTCCTCCTCCTGCTCCTTTATCCTCCTCCTCCTCCGCCTGCTCGTTTATCCTCCTCCTCCTCCTGCTCCTTTATCCTCCTCCTCCTCCGCCTGCTCGTTTATCCGCCTGCTCCTTTATCCTCCTCCTCCTCCTCCTCCGCCTGCTCCTTTATCCTCCTCCTCCTCCGCCTGCTCCTTTATCCTCCTCCTCCTCCTCCCTCTATTTTGTTGGACATCATTACCTGCATTACATTACAGTCATTTATTCATCGCTCTTATCCAGAGCGACTAGGGTTAAGTGCCTTGCTTAAGGGCACATCGACAGATTTTTCACCCAGTCGGCTCGGGGATTAGAAACAGCGACCTTTCGGTTACTGGCACAACGCTCTTACCCACTAAGCTACCTGCCGCCCTTCTTCAGTGGCAGTTCAGTCTTATTGATGTTCACCTTCTTTTTCAGCTCTTCTACCTCCCTCTCACTCTGGCAAGGACATGAAAATAAACACCAATTAACTCAAATTACAAAATTCACAAATAAGCATAAAAACGCAACTGAATTCAAAAAACCTTTTTGTTTCATGTCCTCATCTTTTCTGTTCATGTTTACTGAAAATTATGACATGACAGTAGCTGCATTGTCTCTCTTCAGCTCCTCCTCCTCCTCCTTGATGAGTCGAAGATCAAATCATTGCTCCTATAACTGGTCCTCACTGTCTTTCAGTCTGACCTTTATGTTCCTCAGCTCCCCTGTCTGTCTGCTTCATCACCATGTTCCTCCCCTGTCTGTCTGCTCCATCACCATGTTCCTCCCCTGTCTGTCTGCTCCATCACCATGTTCCTCCCCTGTCTGTCTGCTCCATCACCATGTTCCTCAGCTCCCCTGTCTGTCTGCTCCATCACCATGTTCCTCAGCTCCCCTGTCTGTCTGCTCCACCACCATGTTCCTCCCCTGTCTGTCTGCTCCATCACCATGTTCCTCCCCTGTCTGTCTGCTCCATCACCATGTTCCTCAGCTCCCCTGTCTGTCTGCTCCACCACCATGTTCCTCAGCTCCCCTGTCTGTCTGCTCCATCACCATGTTCCTCCCCTGTCTGTCTGCTCCACCACCATGTTCCTCCCCTGTCTGTCTGCTCCACCACCATGTTCCTCCCCTGTCTGTCTGCTCCACAACCATGTTCCTCAGCTCCCCTGTCTGTCTGCTCCATCACCATGTTCCTCAGCTCCCCTGTCTGTCTGCTCCATCACCATGTTCCTCCCCTGTCTGTCTGCTCCACCACCATGTTCCTCAGCTCTCCTGTCTGTCTGCTCCACCACCATGTTCCTCCCCTGTCTGTCTGCTCCACCACCATGTTCCTCCCTTGTCTGTCTGCTCCATCACCATGTTCCTCAGCTCCCCTGTCTGTCTGCTCCACCACCATGTTCCTCAGTTCCCCTGTCTGTCTGCTCCATCAACATGTTCCTCCCCTGTCTGTCTGCTCCATCAACATGTTCCTCCCCTGTCTGTCTTCTCCATCACCATGTTCCTCCCCTGTCTGTCTGCTCCATCACCATGTTCCTCCTATGTCTGTCTGCTCCATCACCATGTTCCTCCCCTGTCTGTCTGCTCCATCACCATGTTCCTCCCCTGTCTGTCTGTCTGCTCCATCACCATGTTCCTCCCCTGTCTGTCTGCTCCACCACCATGTTCCTCAGCTCTCCTGTCTGTCTGCTCCACCACCATGTTCCTCCCCTGTCTGTCTGCTCCACCACCATGTTCCTCCCCTGTCTGTCTGCTCCATCACCATGTTCCTCAGCTCTCCTGTCTGTCTGCTCCATCACCATGTTCCTCCCCTGTCTGTCTGCTCCACCACCATGTTCCTCCCCTGTCTGTCTGCTCCACCACCATGTTCCTCCCCTGTCTGTCTGCTCCACCACCATGTTCCTCCCTTGTCTGTCTGCTCCATCACCATGTTCCTCAGCTCCCCTGTCTGTCTGCTCCACCACCATGTTCCTCAGTTCCCCTGTCTGTCTGCTCCATCAACATGTTCCTCCCCTGTCTGTCTGCTCCATCAACATGTTCCTCCCATGTCTGTCTGCTCCATCACCATGTTCCTCCCCTGTCTGTCTGCTCCACCACCATGTTCCTCCTATGTCTGTCTGCTCCATCACCATGTTCCTCCCCTGTCTGTCTGCTCCATCACCATGTTCCTCGTCTGTCTGTCTGTCTGCTCCATCACCATGTCCCTCCCATGTCTGTCTGCTCCATCACCATGTTCCTACCCTGTCTGTCTGCTCCATCACCATGTTCCTCCCCTGTCTGTCTGCTCCATCACCATGTTCCTCAGCTCCCCTGTCTGTCTTCTCCATCACCATGTTCCTCCCCTGTCTGTCTTCTCCATCACCATGTTCCTCCCCTGTCTGTCTGCTCCATCACCATGTTCCTCCCCTGTCTGTCTGCTCCATCACCATGTTCCTCCCCTGTCTGTCTGCTCCATCACCATGTTCCTCAGTTCCCCTGTCTGTCTGCTCCATCACCATGTGCCTCCCCTGTCTGTCTGCTCCATCACCATGTTCCTCCCCTGTCTGTCTGCTCCATCACCATGTTCCTCCCCTGTCTGTCTGCTCCATCATCATGTTCCTCCCCTGTCTGTCTGCTCCACCACCATGTTCCTCAGCTCCCCTGTCTGTCTGCTCCATCACCATGTTCCTCCCCTGTCTGTCTGCTCTACCACCACCATGTTCCTCCCCTCTATGTCTGCTCCATCACCATGTTCCTCAGCTCCCCTGTCTGTCTGCTCCATCACCATGTTCCTCAGCTCCCCTGTCTGTCTGCTCCATCACCATGTTCCTCAGCTCCCCTGTCTGTCTGCTCCATCACCATGTTCCTCAGCTCCCCTGTCTGTCTGCTCCATCACCATGTTCCTCAGCTCCCCTGTCTGTCTGCTCCATCACCACGTTCCTCAGCTCCCCTGTCTGTCTGCTCCACCACCATGTTCCTCCCCTGTCTGTCTGCTCCATCACCATGTTCCTCAGCTCCCCTGTCTGTCTGCTCCATCACCATGTTCCTCCCCTGTCTGTCTGCTCCATCACCATATTCCTCCCCTGTCTGTCTGCTCCATCACCATGTTCCTCCCCTCTCTCTGCTCCATCATCATGTTCCTCCCCTGTCTGTCTTCTCCATCACCATGTTCCTCCCCTGTCTGTCTGCTCCATCACCATGTTCCTCCCCTGTCTGTCTGCTCCATCACCATGTTCCTCAGCTCCCCTGTCGGTCTGCTCCACCACCATGTTCCTCCCCTGTCGGTCTGCTCCATCACCATGTTCCTCCCCTGTCTGTCTGCTCCATCACCATGTTCCTCAGCTCCCCTGTCGGTCTGCTCCACCACCATGTTCCTCCCCTGTCGGTCTGCTCCATCACCATGTTCCTCCCCTGTCTGTCTGCTCCATCACCATGTTCCTCAGCTCCCCTGTCTGTCTGCTCCACCACCATGTTCCTCCCCTGTCGGTCTGCTCCATCACCATGTTCCTCAGCTCCCCTGTCTGTCTGCTCCACCACCATGTTCCTCCCCTGTCGGTCTGCTCCATCACCATGTTCCTCAGCTCCCCTGTCTGTCTGCTCCATCACCATGTTCCTCCCCTGTCTGTCTGCTCCATCACCATGTTCCTCCCCTGTCTGTCTGCTCCATCACCATGTTCCTCAGCTCCCCTGTCTGTCTGCTCCACCACCATGTTCCTCCCCTGTCTGTCTGCTCCATCACCATGTTCCTCCCCTGTCTGTCTGCTCCATCACCATGTTCCTCCCCTGTCTGTCTGCTCCATCACCATGTTCCTCAGCTCCCCTGTCGGTCTGCTCCACCACCATGTTCCTCCCTGTCTGTCTGCTCCATCACCATGTTCCTCAGCTCCCCTGTCTGTCTGCTCCATCACCATGTTCCTCCCCTGTCTGTCTGCTCCATCACCATGTTCCTCAGCTCCCCTGTCGGTCTGCTCCGCCACCATGTTCCTCCCCTGTCGGTCTGCTCCATCACCATGTTCCTCAGC
Organism: Coregonus clupeaformis; assembly: GCF_020615455.1. NCBI lineage: Eukaryota > Metazoa > Chordata > Actinopteri > Salmoniformes > Salmonidae > Coregonus > Coregonus clupeaformis. The sequence continues at coordinate 145,969 of NW_025533878.1, read as the reverse complement.
TCCCCTGTCTGTCTGCTCCATCACCATGTTCCTCCCCTGTCTGTCTGCTCCATCACCATGTCTCTAAGTTCCTTCAGCTCAGATGTCAGGGTTGGTGGTTGTCTGGCAGCCAGTAGCGGTGCGTTGGTAAAATCACTGGGGAAGCCAAGCCAGAAAAAAAAGCCACATTACATTTACATTTTTTTTTTTACAACCTATGTGTTGTGATAATTGTGTTGTTTGCTCTATGACCTGTTAGTTCAAATGCCTTGACACCGTGATATATAGGCCTAAAGGCCGAGACAATAAGAAGACACAGTGGCAGAATAAATTCAACCACACCTTTGTTTCATCACAACACCAGAGAGCAACATCTGTCTGTTGGAGTCCACAAAGCATATTGCATCTAACAAACAGTTACATGACCTACAGCACGGTCAAGCAAGTTAATATTTCTGACATTTTCTGACCACTAAACAACTATTGATTTAGAACCACAGAGAGTTACCGCAAGTCGCAAAGAAAACAGGAGCTGCCTCCACTATTCCAGCACCATTCCAACTTCCACATCATCAAATCACCTCTGCTAACTCTAATACAGTGGCAACTAAATGATACCAAAAACAATTTAGTCCAATTAACATAAGCTAAATATGATGTGGCTGTCCATGGTTCTGATTTCTGTGTGCACGTTCCGGCAAGTAGATAAACATGTTGACTCACCTTACCAACGCCATCCTCCTCTCGTTCCTGTTGCCTAAACGGTCCATGACTCTGTCATACAGTACACGCTACCTGGCTAAAATGCTGCTCACTAACCTAACTTCCTTCCATGGGCAACGTTAGCTAGTTAACATTAGCCTTCTACATCTAGCTACATATTGAACTTCCATCCTCTCAGGCCAAGGACACAACAATGTATGAATTAATGGTTGGATCAGAATCACCTTTATAATAATTGGCCAGTACAGATAATTATGTAAAACCACAAGTCCAAATCCTTATCTCCATCCATGGCTAATTTAGGGAAGGGACAAATTTAGCTAGATAGCCAACGGAGGATAACAACCCAACCAGATGCAACAATTCAAGTTTTTCTGTCAATGAGGTATGCTCTCAATGGGATTTGATAGGAGTGATGCCAAAATCCAAGCTAGCTTCCCTTGACACTTTTTTTTTTGATGCGACAGGACCATTCACAGTTGAGCTCGCTCAGTTTAGCTCAAAGCTGATTGGCTAATTTTAAATACTTTTTTTTATCAAGGGAGGCCAAATGCTCGCTGGCTTCCCTTGCATTCAATGCTACGGGTGGCAACAATGTCATACTCGTTTGGACCACACAGCATCAGATAGATGTCCTACACGTCTTGCTCTTCACTGTAATCAGAGGGCTGATCTAAATACTATGCATGCCAGTCTCTCTTGGTTAAGAGTTGAGGAGAGACTGACTGCCTCACTTCTTTTTATAAGAAACAATGTGTTGAAAATCCCAAATTGTTTGCATAGTCAACTTACACACAGCTCTGACACACACACTTACCCCACCAGACATGCCACCAGGGGTCTTTTCACAGTCCCCAAATCCAGAACAAATTCAAGAAAGCGAACCATATTATATAGAGCCATTATTGCATGGAACTCCGTTCCATCTCATATTGCTCAAATAAACAGCAAACCTGGTTTCAAAAAACAGATAAAGCAACACCTCACGGCACAACGCCTCTCCCCTATTTGACCTAGATAGTTTGTGTGTATGTATTGATATGTAGGCTACGTGTGCCTTTAAATGTATGTAGTTCTGTCCTTGAGCTGATCTTGTCTATTAATGTTCTGTATTATTTCATGTTTCATGTTCTGTGTGGACCCCAGGAAGAGTAGCTGCTGCTTTTGCAACAGCTAATGGGGATCCTAATAAAATATCAAAATACCAAATACCTGTTTAGGAGAGGTGCTGGCTAGCAGAGTAGAACACCTGTTTAGGAGAGGTGCTGGCTAGCAGAGTAGAACACCTGTTTAGGAGAGGTGCTGGTTAGCAGAGTAGAACACCTGTTTAGGAGAGGTGCTGGTTAGCAGAGTAGAACACCTGTTTAGGAGAGGTGCTGGCTAGCAGAGTAGAACACCTGTTTAGGAGAGGTGCTGGCTAGCAGAGTAGAACACCTGTTTAGGAGAGGTGCTTGGTAGCAGAGTAGAACACCTGTTTAGGAGAGGTGCTGGCTAACAGAGTAGAACACCTGTTTAGGAGAGGTGCTGGCCAGCAGAGTAGACTGTGGATATAGATACTTTTGTACCTGTTTCCTCCAGCATCTTCACAAGGTCCTTTGCTGTTGTTCTGGGATTGATTTGCACTTTTCGCACCAAAGTACGTTCATCTCTAGGAGATAGAATGCGTCTCCTTCCTGAGTGGTATGACGGCTGCGTGGTCCCATGGTGTTTATACTTGCGTACTATTGTTTGTACAGATGAACGTGGTACCTTCAGGCATTTGGAAATTGCTCCCAGGGATGAATCAGACTTGTGGTGGTCTACAACATTTTTTCTGAGGTCTTGGCTGATTTCTTTTGATTTTCCCATGATGTCAAGCAAAGAGGCACTGCGTTTGAAGGTAGGCCTTGAAATACATCCACAGGTACACCTCCAATTGACTCAAATGATGTCAATAGCCTATCAGAAGCTTCTAAAGCCATGACATCATTTTCTGGAATTTTCCAAGCTGTTTAAAAGCACAGTCAACTTAGTGTATGTAAACTTCTGACCCACTGGAATTGTGATACAGTGAATTATAAGTGAAATAATCTGTCTGTAAACAATTGTTGGAAAAATTACTTGTGTCATGCACAAAGTAGATGTCCTAACCGACTTGTCAAAACTATAGTTTGTTAACAAGAAATTTGTGGAGTGGTTGAAAAACGAGTTTTAATGACTCCAACCTAAGTGTATGTAAACTTCCGGCTGTATATACAGTGGGGAGAACAAGTATTTGATACACTGCCGATTTTGCAAGTTTTACTACTTACAAAGCATGTAGAGGTCTGTAATTTTTATCATAGGTACACTTCAACTGTGAGAGACGGAATCTAAAACAAAAATCCACAAAATCACATTGTATGATTTTTAAGTAATTAATTTGTCTGTTGAACTGTTGCTCCTGTGTGAGGTGTTGGGTCTGCGGTTGAGGGTGACGTCCTTCAGGGTCCTGGCAAAAGTTGGGATTGCTGCCTTGTAGAGGTGGACCTGGTCCTAAAGGCTGTTCCAGTCCAGGGTGGAGTGGAGGGCCAGGTAGACATTAGGGTTTCAGGCACTGTCTCGGAAAATGCTTCCATTCACCCGCAGTATGATGGCAGGGTGAAAGCCTTTTCATGGTAGCAGGGAGGAGATAACCACTTGTGCATTGGGGAAAGTGGAAGAAGCTTTTTCAATCACTCCCTTGAGTGCTGTGGCCACCCTTTCCTGCTGGGCCCTCAGGTAATTTGTGAATGTGAATTATGATGTGGCTGGGGGACCCTAGTCTGTCCTCTGACAGCAGCTCCAGGGCCTAGTGTTTGGACCCTAGTCTGTCCTCTGACAGCAGCTCCAGGGCCTAGTGTTTGGACCCTAGTCTGTCCTCTGACAGCAGCTCCAGGGCAGGCCTAGTGTTTGGACCCTAGTCTGTCCTCTGACAGCAGCTCCAGGGCAGGCCTAGTGTTTGGACCCTAGTCTGTCCTCTGACAGCAGCTCCAGGGCCTAGTGTTTGGACCCTAGTCTGTCCTCTGACAGCAGCTCCAGGGCCTAGTGTTTGGACCCTAGTCTGTCCTCTGACAGCAGCTCCAGGGCAGGCCTAGTGTTTGGACCCTAGTCTGTCCTCTGACAGCAGCTCCAGGGCAGGCCTAGTGTTTGGACCCTAGTCTGTCCTCTGACAGCAGCTCCAGGGCCTAGTGTTTGGACCCTAGTCTGTCCTCTGACAGCAGCTCCAGGGCCTAGTGTTTGGACCCTAGTCTGTCCTCTGACAGCAGCTCCAGGGCAGGCCTAGTGTTTGGACCCTAGTCTGTCCTCTGACAGCAGCTCCAGGGCCTAGTGTTTGGACCCTAGTCTGTCCTCTGACAGCAGCTCCAGGGCCTAGTGTTTGGACCCTAGTCTGTCCTCTGACAGCAGCTCCAGGGCCTAGTGTTTGGACCCTAGTCTGTCCTCTGACAGCAGCTCCAGGGCCTAGTGTTTGGACCCTAGTCTGTCCTCTGACAGCAGCTCCAGGGCCTAGTGTTTGGACCCTAGTCTGTCCTCTGACAGCAGCTCCAGGGCCTAGTGTTTGGACCCTAGTCTGTCCTCTGACAGCAGCTCCAGGGCAGGCCTAGTGTTTGGACCCTAGTCTGTCCTCTGACAGCAGCTCCAGGGCCTAGTGTTTGGACCCTAGTCTGTCCTCTGACAGCAGCTCCAGGGCCTAGTGTTTGGACCCTAGTCTGTCCTCTGACAGCAGCTCCAGGGCCTAGTGTTTGGACCCTAGTCTGTCCTCTGACAGCAGCTCCAGGGCACGCCTAGTGTTTGGGCACCAGAGTTTAGCCACTTTGTGTTTGGGAAAAAGGTTATCTTCTTGAATCTATTTGCCATTTGAGTCAATGAGGAGCACAACCTCTGGCTTGTGTGTGTCCTCAGTGGAGGTGTGGGGGTTGTCAGGAGAGCTATCAGGGGAGCTGACAGGGGGTTGTTAGGAGGGGTGGGGTCTGTTGGGAGAGGGTGGGGTCTGTTGGGAGGGGGTGGGGTCTGTTAGGAGGGGGTGGGGTCTGTTGGGAGGGTAAGGGGTCTGTTGGGTTGGTGGGTCCTGTGTTGTCTGTCCCATTGAGGTTGTGGTCTGGGTCTGAGGTGGGCTGTTCTGCTGGCTTCTCTGGGGGAGTGTCCTGCTCTCTGTCACACCTCAGCTTTCTCACCTCTTCCTTCAGTGCCTGTTTAAGGTCTCTCACCTCAGTCCGTAGAGCAGTCAGCCCTCTCAGACAGCCGTAGAGCAGTCAGCCCTCTCAGACAGCTCTCTCAGACAGCCGTAGAGCAGACAGCTCTCTCAGACAGCCGTAGAGCAGACAGCTCTCTCAGACAGCCGTAGAGCAGACAGCTCTCTCAGACAGCCGTCCCATCTCCACTTTCTGCCCTCCGGGTCTTGTTGGGGGGGGTGGTGTTGTGCTGGTCTGTTTTGTGGGTTTGTTCTGTCTGGAGTGTGGACCAGCTCTCTGAGCTCCACCATGTCTCTCTCTCTCTCTCCAGCTCTGTGAATTTATCCCTCTCAATGATAGAGGAGCAGTGCAGTTGAGGGACCTGGGTGTGTTCAGTGCAGTTGAGGGACCTGGGTGTGTTCAGTGCAGTTGAGGGACCTGGGTGTGTTCAGTGCAGGGGGGGGGGACTATCCTCGTCTGCAGGACAGTTTGAAGAGGTGTGATCAGACTCACTCAGGATGGGGGGAGTCGTCACAGAGAGAGAGCTTTTCCTGCTGTGCTCTCTCTTTGATCCCGTAAAGTCCTGCTGGAACTGCATGAGGACGCCCTGTTTCCTCAATGTCTAGTATTCTGAGTTTCCACCCTCGGCCAATACCCTCTCTCTTCAAATCAAATCAAATGTTATTGGTCACATACACATTAGCAGATGTTATTGCGGGTGTAGCGAAATGCTTGTGCCTCTAGCTCCGACAGTGCAGTAATATCTAACAATGTCACAACATATACCCAATACACACAAATCTAAGAAAGGAATTAATTAAGAATTAAGCCTCTAATGTGTTTGTGATGGCTGTTTAACAGTCTGATGGCCTTGAGATAGAAGCTGTTTTTCAGTCTCTCGGTCCCAGCTTTGATGCACCTGTACTGACCTCGCCTTCTGGATGATAGCGGGGTGAACAGGCAGTGGCTCAGGTGGTTGTTGTCCTTGATGATCTTTTTGGCCTTCTTGTGACATCGGGTGCTGTAGGTGTCCTGGAGGGCAGGTAGTTTGCCCCCGGTAATGCGTTCGGCAAACCGCACCACCCTCTAAACCTTTATATAAATCATCCATATTATCACAGAATACTACACTTTAATACCCAATAAATGTTTACATGTATTATCATTATTTTTGTAAGAAAGACTGTTTAAATATATATTTTGTTCATAGAAAGAAGACCTTGAGTATTTTCCTCTGCGTGTAAACCCATAGCTTCTAACCTGACACCTACCATGCAGCCTGGCAGCCCCACAAACACACAGAGGAACAGAGACAGAGGAACAGAGACAGAGGTACAGAGGAAGAGATATTTAATTAAAGGTAAATACAATTTTTATTTTATTTTCTTCTTTATATAAATCATATTATTATTAAATTACTACACAATACATGTTTATATGTATAAATATATATATTTTTAATTCCTTTCTTAGAGAAAAATAAGAATGAGCATTTTCCTATTTTTCTGGGTCCTATTGTAACCCAAAACCCCCATCAGTCTCCAAATTGCCGTCTTCAAGCTGTGAGGGCCTCAGACATGGTCTCTTCCACGCTGGATCTCCAGGGCCTACTGAGCTAAATGGTAGAGCTGCCGCTTTCAAGGAGCGGGACTCTAACCCGGACGCTTATAAGAAATCCTGCTATGCCCTCCGACGAACCATCAAACAGGCAAAGAGTCAATACCGGACTAAGATTGAATCGTACTACACTGGCTCTGACACTTGTCGGATGTGGCAGGGCTTGAAAACTATTACAGACTAGAAAAGGAAGCACAGCCGCGAGCTTCCCAGTGACACAAGCCTACCAGACAAGCTAAATCACGTCTATGCTCGCTTCGAGGCAAGCAACACTGAAGCATGCATGAGAGCACCAGCTGTTCCAGATGACTGTGTGATCACGCTCTCCGTAGCCGAAGTGAGTAAGACTTTTAAGCAGGTCAACATTCACAAGGCCGCAGGGCCAGACGGATTACCAGGATGTGTACTCCGAGCATGTGTTGACCAACTGGCAAGTGTCTTCACTGACATTTTCAACCTGTCCCTGACTGAGTCTGTAATACCAACATGTTTCAAGCAGATCACCATAGTCCCTATGTTCCTGACGGGCCGCCCCCAGGTGGTAAGGGTAGGTAACAACACATCTGCCACGCTGATCCTCAACAAGGGGGCCCCTCAGGGGTGCGTGCTCAGTCCCCTCCTGTACTCCCTGTTCACCCATGACTGCATGGCCAGGCACGACTCCAACACCATCAATACGTTTACTGACGATAAGTGGTAGGCCTGATCACCGACAACGATGAGACAGCCTATAGGGAGGAGGTCCGTGAACTGGCCGTGTGGTGCCAGGATAACAACCTCTCCCTCAACGTGATCAAGACAAAGGAGATGATTGTGGACTACAGGGAAAAAAAAGAGGACTGAGCACGCCCCCATTCTCATCGACGGGGCTGTAGTGGAACAGGTTGAGAGCTTCAAGTTCCTTGGTGTCCACATCACCAACGAACTATCATGGTCCAAACACACCAAGACAGTCGTGAAGAGGGCACGACAAAGCCTCTTCCCCCTCAGGAGACTGAAAAGATTTGGCATGGGTCCTCAGATCCTCAAAAAGTTATACAGCTGCACCATTGAGAGCATCCTGACTGGTTGCATCACCGCTTGGTATGGCAACTGCTCGGCCTCCGACCGCAAGGCACTACAGAGGGTAGTGCGTACGGCCCAGTACATCACTGGGGCCAAGCTTCCTGCCATCCAGGACCTCTATACCAGGCGGTGTCAGAGGAAGGCCCTCAAAATTGACATAGACTGTTCTCTCTGCTACCGCACGGCAAGCGGTACCGGAGCGCCAAGTCTAGGTCCAAAAGACTTCTCAACAGCTTCTACCCCCAAGCCATAAGACTCCTGAACAGCTAATCATGGCTACCCGGACTATTTGCACTGCCCCCCCCCCACCCTATCTTTTACGCTGCAGCTACTCTGTTAATTATTTATGTATAGTCACTTTAACTCTACCCACATGTACATATTACTTCAACTACCTCAACTAGCCGGTGCCCCCGCACATTGACTCTGCACCGGTACCCCCTGTATATAGCTCAGCTGGTAGAGCACGGCGCTTGTAACGCCAAGGTAGTGGGTTCGAACCCCGGGACCACCCATACACAAAAATGTATGCACGCATGACTGTAAGTCGCTTTGGATAAAAGCGTCTGCTAAATGGCATATTATTATTATTATTATTATTATATAGCCTCGCTACAGTTATTTTATTTTACTGCTGCTCTTTAGTTATTTGCTTTTATTTTTTTTACTTAACACTTTTTTTTTTTAATCTTTAAAAAAGGCATTGTTGGTTAAGGGCTTGTAAGTATAATTTCACCTTAATGTCTACACCTGTTGTATTCGGTGCATGTGGCAAATCAAATTTGATTTGATTTGATACAGAGCCATGGCTACATGGAGCTCTATTCCACATCAAGTAACTCACGCAAGCAGTAGAATCAGATTTAAAAATAGATAAAAATACACCTTATGGAACAGCGAGGACTGTGAAGTCACACACACAGGTACAAACACGTACACCTTGATTGTGTATTATAGTAGAGTAGTGGACTGAGGGCACACACAATGTATTGTGAAATCTGTTGTAAAATGTATTTTAATGTTTAACATTTTTATTATGTAAGTGTCAAGGCAGCAGCTAGTGAGGATCTATAATAACTACAAATACAAAATACAGCACTCTGTAGGGTAGCACCATGGTGTAGCCAGAGGACAGCTACTTTCCGTCCTCCTCTGGCTACATTGACTTCAATACAAAACCAAGGAGGCTTGTGGTTCTCACCCCTTTCCATAGACTTACACAGTAATTATGACAACTTCCGGAAGACGTCCTTCAACCTATCAGAGCTCTTGCAGCATAAACTGACATGTTGTCCACCCAATCAAAGGATCAGAGAATGAATCTAGTACTGAAAGCATAAGCTACCGCTAGCTAGCACTGCAGTGCATAACATGTGGTGAGTAGTTGACTCAAAGAGAGAGAAAGACAATAGTTGAACAGTTTTGAACAAATTAATTTCTTCCAAAATTAAGAAGCAGCAGAGAGATATATTTAGTTGTATTTTTTTCACTTTCATTTAGCTAACTAATGCAGCTAATTTAGCCAACTCAACAACCTGACTCAAACAGAGAGGAATGATATTTTATGTTAGCTATCTGGCTAAGGCTATCCAACACTCCAACTCTTCCAAGTCAAGGTAAGCTTTCAGTGTTCTATTTTTTTTAACCACCGGTGTAACTGCTAAATGGTTTACTGTACACTGTCCTGCATGGATTGGATTGTGGGTTTACTAACGAGTTTGTTGACTATGGCATTAGCTAATATGGTGTAGGCTGTGTGTAGCGGTTATGGTATGAGGTTTGGCTTGGAGAGTTTTTTTGCATGGTCACAGACAGCTGTTGGGTTGTGCACTGAAGTCCACAAGCGATGGGAAAAGGTGAGAGGTGGAGAGCGTGTAGATGCAAAAAAGGAATTATAGGACAAGCAAAGGGATGATGCTGTATGTGGCTGCTATGAAAGTGAACTGTGTGTGAGGGTGATCAGAGGGGTATTCATTCATTCCACCGATTCTGTTGCAAAACGTTTCTTAAATGGAACAAAATAGGGAGGGGCTTAACTGATTTTGTCCAATAGAAACTCTCATTTGGTTTAATGATTACACCCTAAATCAGCTAGATGCAGGCAAGAGTGTGCAAGGCAGTATTGAATGTGTCACTGTCTGTCACTTTGATTACTCAAATTTGTCTCTCGACTTGTTATAAACTTCCATTCATAGGCTAGGTTGTAGCAACCTCATGATGGGTATAGGGCAAATTGGAGTATCATGTAGTAGCCTAAACCTATGGATGCTACATTGAGCTGGGTGAATGGAATATGGATGACAGTAATAGATATAAGGCCATGTAATAGAAATCATCCTCCCTAATCTAAAACGGCACCAACCGCCACTGATACTGTCGTTACGTCCAATATACCTGTACCCAGGTAACTAGATATATCACTAACTTCTAGCCATTATATCATATTTATGTAAATGTACATGTACATGATACATATCATATACCTCAGTCTCAATGATAGTATGATGCTAAACAATGCTGAATAACCAAGCTCTTCCTGTCTTCTCTCCTGCTCTAGCCGTGTTGTCTGAGCAGACTGGTGGAGGAGAGGATAGGGGGATGGTGTCATTCAGGTCCGAGGATCAATAACACTATTGATTATTATTAATCACTGATCGATCAGGACGAGATCAGAGCCCTGAAGAAACATGGAGACAGAGACATTATTATACTTTATTATTAAATCACTTATTTTTACATCAACACATACATTCTTCATGCAGTACATTTATCTTCCATTATGTTCAGACACGTTCTAAATGTTTTATATAGTATAAAGTATACAGATAATAGACCGTAATACTATAATAGCAGATTGCTGTTTCTGACATATCAGAGAGGACTGCTATCCAGTCAGCATTCACCCCTGTCATCATGAAGTGCTTTGAGAGACTAGTTAAGGATCATATCACCTCTACCTTACCTGCCACACTAGACCACTTCAATTTGCTTACTGCCTCAATAGATCCACAGACGATGCAATCGCCGTCACACTGCACACTGCCCTATCCCATCTGGACAAGAGGAATACCTATGTAAGAATGCTGTTCATTGACTATAGGTCAGCATTCAACACCATAGTACCCTCCAAGCTCATCATTAAGCTCGAGGCCCTGGGTCTGAACCCCGCCCTGTGCAACTGGGTCCTGGACTTCCTGACGGTCCGCCCCCAGGTGGTGAAGGTAGGAAACAACATCTCCACTTCGCTGATCCTCAACACTGGGGCCCCACAAGGGTGCGTGCTCAGCCCTCTCCTGTACTCCCTGTTCACCCATGACTGTGTGGCCAAGCACGCCTCCAACTCAATCATCAAGTTTGCAGATGACACAACAGTAGTAGGCTTGATTACCAACAATGATGAGACTGCCTACAGGGAG